>NW_007731908.1:48635-54055 GCF_000696425.1 Galeopterus variegatus
TGTATCACTTTTGCACCATCATGAAGTCAAAAAATCGTTGTTGAACAATCATAAGTTGGGGACGATCAGCAGATCAGCTAAAAAAAGAAAAGAAATTATTGAGTCAGTCTCTTCCTTTTCAAAATACATATTGTTTATTTTTAATACTTGTCTCCAAGAAACTATTGAATAACAGGGATAACAGAGATCATTCACCTTGTTTCTGACTCATGAAAAGGTTTCTTCATTTCAACATTAAATATAATGCTTATCATAAGTTTTAAGTAGATGACATTGCTGTATTGAGTTTTATTCTACCAACTTTGTTACCAAATTTGTTAAGATTGAATCAGTTTAAAATTTGTTTAGATGGCTCTATTCTAGGCACTAGAGATACACCTGATAATTCATTTCAGGAAAGTTATTGAAGTCTTTACTCCCTTTGAGTGTTACTATTTCATGTATTTCCATTTCCCTGTCCTTTCTTCACTCAGTCAGTTTCTTACTGCTCTTCAAGATGCTACGTGGATGTCACTTCTGCTTGGAAGCCACCTCTCATCCCTCAAGTCTCAGCTGGGAATATCATTTCCTTCTGATATCATGCTGTATTTTCCCTGTCCTTACACTCACCACTCACTATTGCAATTATCTGTTAACTTGTCCTCACTAATCTGAGAGCAAACACGGAGTCTTGTTCCCAATTGTATCTCGAATGACTAAGACAGTGCCTAGTACAAATTAGGTGCTTAATATTGTTTAATTGATTAGCTTACCAGGCTTTTTTTTGTTTGTTTTCAGGCCTGAAGTGAAATATTTGATTATTTTTTTCATCTAAAATTGTAAGAAACCTGAACTTTGATATAAGAAGTTGGGCATATTTTTGTGGCCAAAATTAGACCATTGTATATAAAATATAAATATTTGTGTTAAGAAAGTTGTTTGGTATACCATTTTGGGACCTCTCTGTGAAAACCTACAAGAGAAATTCTTCTCTAATGTCTCATGTCAAAGAACTGTACACCATCTAAACAGGTGGTTTGTTTTTATTCTATGCACAATATGACCCATATTGGTTGACTGAATTTTCTATTTCACATTGTTTGGAAAGCACAGAACCAGATTGCAACTTACTTCCAGCAAAGGTATACAGCATTATAGTATCATTTTACTCATTAATCTGATTCCTGGTTTTCTTTTCTATTTGTACACTTATTTTTTCCTCTTCCCAAAAATAATAAATTGTATTTTACATTGTCAAATTATGTTTTCTTAAATTCTTTTTCAACAAGCAAGGGAAGATATTTTCAGGGTAATTATTAAAGTAATTCTTACCACTCAATCTATTTTAAATGCTGCTGGCAGGTTTGTCTTTCAACAATACATATATAATTATGTCATGCTCCTGCTTAAAATGCTTCAGTGGCTTCTCATTGTTTCTAGAGTGAAACATAAACTTCTTAGAAATTTGCACAAGGCTCTTCACATTGTCTTTTCTCAGTGTAGCACTGACATGCTCATTTAAGCACNTTATTAAAGTAATTCTTACCACTCAATCTATTTTAAATGCTGCTGGCAGGTTTGTCTTTCAGCAATACATATATAATTATGTCATGCTCCTGCTTAAAATGCTTCAGTGGCTTCTCATTGTTTCTAGAGTGAAACATAAACTTCTTAGAAAGTTGCACAAGGCTCTTCACATTGTCTTTTCTCAGTGTAGCACTGACATGCTCATTTAAGCACATCATGTCTGCATTTTGACTGAACCATTTGGAAAATAAAAATAAATAAATTTCTGCGACAACATACTTATCTTTTTATCAAAGTTATAGAGAGTAAAACAATTTTTTTTTACAATAATGAGCTTAAGAATGGTTATTTTTGTGTATGTTTGCTTGTTTGCTTTGGTTTGGTTTGGTTTTGGTTTTCCCAACAATGATGTATGTTGAACTCTATTTGCCAAGAATTGGAAATGCTGGAAAGTTTATGTCATGTTGTAGAAAACAAAGAAAGCAAGAGAGGGCATAAAGAAAAAACTATCAATGTTCAATTTTTGCCTAAATAAATAAGTAATAAAATCTTTAACATTCTAGGTCCGATGTAGCAAACTGCTAATATAAGCCACTAACTGATGATAAAATTAACTCGGAGTCCAGGAAAAGTGTACCTGCAATCCCCATGGTGGAAGTGGCTTTAAATTAAATAAAAGTAATAAATTATTTCAGAAAAAAAATTAAAACTATTTTTGGTATTAAAATCTAATTTTCCCTAATTATCAGTCCCTTTGATTTTCTTCCTAGATCTAAAAGTGACAAATTACATAACTTCTGGAAAGCACAGAAAATCAAGGTTGGGGAAAAATAACTCTGCCCTAAAATGGACTTCCTCACCAATGGCTTGAAAAGAAATTCTGAACTTTGAAAGGAAATGCTATATTCCTTTGCTAAAGTGCCAAAATAGCCAGTCATTTAATTCTGCCTTACTAACAATATCAGAAAACAGAAGCTATCAGGATGAACATTTTGCAGAGCATCTGTGGGATGGGAGGGCCAAACTAACTTACAAATCAATTGATAAAGATTCTAATTTGAGAAAACTTATAAACAACAACTAAAATAAGGTACTAAAACGAGGACAGAACTGCCAGTTCAACCAGTATCAACGATTACAAGTGTGCCAGTGAAAGTGACATTACACATTTACACGTCTGATTTCTGTGCATTCCATATTCATTTATTTAGTTCTCCAGCAAGAATCTCCTCAGCCTATTAGCTGTGCCATACAGCCTTCTCCTTTAAAATTATATACATGCATAGACCCTGCCAAATTGAATTCTATAAATCGGTAAGAGATATTAGTTATGCATTATATGCATGTACATTTGTTGTCCTCTCTATCATATAACAATTTTCTGTACATGAGACAAATGCAAAGCTTGAAATGCGATTGTACATATTCCAAATAGATTGTCAACTGCTTTAGAATGGAAACCTTGAAGTCCAATTATTTTGTCTTCCTACTACTTATGTAAAACCTAAACTAAAACTAAACTACATTGCCAGATAGGACTACAATAAGATGGTTAGTAAGTTCAAAATAAACTTAATTTTATTGTGGTTAACTCCATGACGTTTTACTTTTGGAAATTCAATTTTTCACCAGTGCTATCTGGCAACTGACCTCACCACTACAATGAAACCATTTTGCCAATCGCTTTCAATTTGCTAGTCTCCACTGGTATTTTCCAGTCTATTCTAGTCCAGATTATACGTATGTGTAATCTCTGTTGGATTTGCTGCCCGGGTCTACTTCAAATCATTTTGCTTAAGTTCATTTATCTCATTTTGTTCCACAGTCACTTGAACTCTGCCTTTGCATCCCTGGACCTCTTCTCTTCTTTCTTGGCACTCTTGTGAGGAGCTCATCATTCTGTCGCTTCTGTTGCATGCCAGTGACCCTCGTCAGTCTTGCCTGTCCACTGACATCCTTCCTGAGAGCTGGACCTGGCTACTGGCCATCTCCCCTACTTTGTCCAAGACAGTTTCTCAAATGAACTTGTTCCAAGCTGACATCACTTGCTATTCCCAAACTGCGCCTCCCTGACAGCTCCCACAGGATGAAGGGCACTACTATCTGCTTCATTATCCAAGCGAGAAGTCACCCCTCCTTTTGAGCACTGAGTGTGTTCTACTGATCCTGTTCTCTAGGTCCTGTGCCATTCTTTTCTCACCTTGGTCAGTATAGCAATTTTTATTTCCTCGGGCTTTCATCTTTGCTTAAACTTTCTCACAATACAATCTCTTATCAACTGATCTGTAAGGAAACTTTGCTTCTTTCCAACATGCTCTGCAAAATTCCAGCAGCCACTTTTACCATGTGCTATGGGTTGAATGTGACCCCCAAGGGTTCATGTATTAGAGACTTAATTCCCCCTGTGACAGTGTTAGGAGGGTGAGAAATCCTATTATGGTCATTGAAAGGTGGGACCTTTAAGAGGTGATTGGATTCTGAGGACTGTGCCCCCATGAATGTATTAATTCATTGGTGGTTTAATGGGCAGTTATGGCTTTAAAAGGAGAGTGACTGAGGTCAGCTCTCTCTTGCTCAGACCATTCATAATGAGACAACCTGCATCTCTGTGGAGAGTCACCACCAAGAAAAAGGCCCTCACCAGATGCACCCCCTGGACTGTGGACTTCCCAGCCTCTGAACTGTAAGAAATAAAATTCATTTTTTATATGTATTACCCACTTTCAGGTATTCTGTCATAAGCAGTAGAAATGGACTAAAATGGCAAGTAATGGGGCATTTCTGTAAAATGCTCTAGTTCTTTATGTGTCTAACTCAGGTGTTCTCTGTTAGTATTTTCCATGATTTACAGTGTTCTCTGTTTACACCTTGTATGTTTACTGTGCCTTTCAGAGAAGCAATGGGAACTCTGGTTTAGAAATAGAAATAAATAAGATGCCATGACACTTCATGTATCACATGTAGCCAGCATCAGTAGTACAGGGACATTACATTTAGCCATTTGACCCACTCTCATGTGAGCTGCCTTATATTTTAGAACTGAATTCAGTCTAAAAGGGTAGGTCCCTTGTGGTGTGTTTGCCTCTGTAAGAATATGGCAGAAGATAGAAGTGGCCTACTGAGGTTTAAGACATCCTTTTGGTCTTTGTTCTAACCTGGGTCAAATATCAGTTTCTATTTTGATTCCTTTATAATCTAAATACCTAGAGCAAAATTGCCCACAATTATATACTTACTTGGTCCCATAGAAATGGTTGTAAAAATCTCCTCAAAATCAGGAATTCTGTGTCTATGTATATTTAAAAAATAAAATTAAACTTACTTTTCATAAATCTAATAAGGTTGATCCAACAATGAAGACATGGTTTAAGAAAAATCCAAGAGTCATAGACCATTTTTTATGACAGGAGTGAGATAAATATTTCCTGGTTATTCAGGTTTAAAGGGATTAATTAGTGATAGCTAAGTAGTACAATAAAAGTGAACAATTTCTTTGAATTCTGTTGAAATAAAAAAGCATTATACATTGGCTATTATAGTCATTAAGACATCAGGTTAGCAATAAATCATTCATTAGGTAGTGTTCTACTGCCCAATGGGCAAAACAATAAAATCACATTGAAGACTGTTGATTCAGAATGAGAGATACATGTGTCAAAATAATTTTAACATATGCAAGAAATTTGAAAATAATATCTAATTGTTAATTATAACTAAAAAGATAAAAATGTATTGATTTCGTACAGTTTTTCAAAAATGAATTAGCATTTCCCACCCTGATGTTAAGTTTCTCAGAGCAAGGAAATTTAAATAGTATATGACAGTACAACTATTCAGATAATTTCTGTAAAATACATCTCAATTAGGGGCCGGCCTGGTGGCGCACTGCTACAGTGCGCCGCTTGGGAGTGCGG
>NW_007731908.1:54835-64632 GCF_000696425.1 Galeopterus variegatus
AAAAAAAAAATACATCTCAATTAACTTGTATTAGCCCATTTTCTGTTGCTTATAACAAAGTCCTTGAAATTATGTAATTTATAAAGAAACAATTTGTTTCTTACAGTTTCAGAGATTGAAAAGTCTACGGTACAGGGGGCACATCTGGTGAAGGCCTTCTGTACAGGGGCTCTCTATAGGGTCCCACGGTGATGCAGGCAATCACACCGCCAGAATGCTGAGAGCTCTCAGCATGCTCACTTGCTCTCCTTATAAAGCCAAGAGTACCACTCCTGTGACAACACACTAAATCATTAACCCATTACTACATGAATGGATTAATCCATTCAGGAGGACACAGTCGTCAAGATCTAATCAACTCTTAAAGGCTCCCCCTTTAAACACTGCCATGGTTTGATTTCCCACCCTCTCAGCATTGCTACAATGGGGATGAAATTTCATTGAGTTTTGGGAAGACATTCAATACACAGCACTTATTCAGTGTATTTCTTTAAAGCACATTTCCATGATTTGAAAGCCACCTAAATGTGCATCACTAGACAGAATTCCCTAGGCTGGCCAGTTTTGGTTACAGCATGATGCTGATAACATCATGATCCAGGGTTCGATCCCTGTACCAGCCAGTTGCTAATGTGTGTGTGTGTGTGTATTAAAAATATATATATTCAGAATATATAAATACAGAATTCTCTAAAAATTCAGTAACATTTATTTTTGAAGTCGTTTGTTTTCCAATATGGCTAAGAGACATGCAATATATCACTTATCTCTACAGCACCAGGTGAAAACTTCTGAAGTAACAGGTTAAATGTCTATGGAATAATGTGTCTCACGCATTTGCTAAAACCTAGTCGAACTTATCCAAACAAAAATGTTCTTTCTCTAAAGTTTATGTCAGGATTTTGTATTTGATTAAGACTAATATTCTTCTAATTGGACTCAGTAAGCATTGATGAACATAGAAATATCCTTTCTTCTTCATTTAAAACAGAGACGTTCAGAATAAAAACTTAAATGTGCTACTCTTTGTATATTTATATATTACCTAACATGTTCTAAATGTACTATGTTAATTCACAATTACAAAAAAAATTATTGGCAAATATTAAAGTAATTAATATTAATCAAAAATATTTGTTATCATAAAGTAAAATATTGATTTGAAAAAGCCATTATTGGGCTGGCCCGGTGGCGCACTGCTACAGTGCGCCGCTTGGGAGCGCGGAGGGTTCGGATCCCACATACAGACCGGCCGCTCACTGGCTGAGCAAGGTGCGGGCGCAACACTGAGGGTTGCGATCCCATTGCCGGTCCCGGTCCAGTATGGGCGTGACACTGAGGGTTGCGATCCATTGCCGGTCACGAAAAAAGACAAAAAGGAAAAAGCCATTATTATTAGGGTATTTTTCTTCAGCACTACATGTTTTTTTTTTTCTTTCTAAAACTCTTCTTATAAAGGAAAGGATTGAAGGAAAACCACTGGAAATTATAGAATGCTTCAGAAAAATAAAATCTCTCTTCAATTAAATCTTTTGAAAAATCTATGCATAACACTTTCCAAGCCAAGGCATGGTTTAGTTTTATTGCATTTTATGTTGTGACAAAGTATCATAATTAGCACATTGGTGTAATTTACAACTGTTTCATTAAAGCTGATTGCCTAACTACTTGGGAAGTCAACACAGCTTCTTGAGTACCTGACCTGCCTTATTTTTCTATGCTGTAGCTGTTAGTGGGAATTGAGCAATGGCATTCATTGCTGACAATAAAAGAAAAATAATCCTGAAAAAGATTATAATACAAGGAAAATATATAGTTTTTCCTCCTCTGCCCTTTCCATTTTTAATTGGTTTGATTTTGTAAGACCTAAGTGACAGAACAAAAATCTGACATTCAGCTAAATTTTTACCAATTTAGAAAGCTAGATAGATCATGTTTATTTTATGTATATTGTTAGTCATTTTTCTTTTGAAAGTCTGACTTTAAAAAGTGAAGTGCATTAAAACAGCCCATTCTCGACTTTAAGGGATTCTACAAGTGATGCCCAAATAGTGAAATTTATTTAAATGGCTTGAGGTAGACATAAGGGGAAAATGTTTTTTAAAAAAATACGAAAACTATCAAGCAAAAATAGATTAAACACTGTCAAGAGTAACTTTCTCATCTGTCTTTAGCCACTGGCAAAGAAGCATGTACAATTATAACTTTTACTGCTTAACCACCCTACCCCCAACTATGTGACATAACACATCAATCAGCATGGTACTCTTATGGTAGGGCAGTAGAACGATCCAAGAAAAACCCATACTTTATTAAGAGAACCAATGCTATATACAATCATAAGAGCAATGCTTCAGTTCAAGGGGCAAACCTGTAGATAATTCATACTACACATGGGCTTACGATAGTTTCAATACCAAAATAGTCTATCACGCCCTCATCTGAAAAGAACACATACTAAAGAACAAGAAGCTTGTGGAAAATTCTGTGTAAGCAATTTATATTCTGACAGAAGGAGGAGGGATTTTACTATCGCTCATAATTCCTCTGCTACAGACTGGCGATATGCTGCACACGAAGTAACAGGTTTTTGCTGTTGCTGTAGCTAAAATTAAAGTGCTTTCTATAGGAGACGCTTTAGTTGAAAGCTGCCATGTAGACCAAGTTTATCCCTGTGATTTTTAGTTAGGTATCTAGTTCATAAATACTAAAGTAAACTTTCTAGATTTGGTTGCAGACTTTTAAGTTTCAATATTTTATCCTTCTTAGAAGTTTATGGTGCTTACGGAAACTTCTTTCTAGGCCCTCTGTCCTTTGAATTATTTTCAGTAATCCATACTCCCCACCCCACCCCCCAAAAAAAGTCAAAGGAGAAGTGGAAGCCCTAGTAATCTTGTTATTTCTATCTCTATATTCCCAGAAATTTCAATGTTGGTTAAAGGAAAATAAGGGAGAGAATGTCTTTTGGAGCATGGAAAAGGACAGTAAGGGATGTGAACAATGGCACTAAACAAATAATTGTGGTAACAATGTTATTACTAATAATTAGTCTTCTTACAAATATCTAGGAAAAGAAGAAAATGAAAGGGAACAAAATCAAACAGTAATCAAACCCCATCAGGATGAACTATGGTGTATCAATTACAATGGATGGGAATTACATGCAAATTCCTCAAATAGAAAATGTAGAATACCTTTCCACTGACGATTTTTAGTTGTCAGGACAAGGGAGACCCAAAGAGCAGACAGAATGGTCCCAGCATGCATGTTGCCTCTTTTTGTTTGCAGAGTAGCTGTCAGTTCCAGCCTTGCAGGTACTGGAACCCAGCGGGAAGAAGGGGCGGGACCCAGCGATGCAGCCTGAACTGAGAGCAAATTTAAATTACTGAGCCTTTTTTTTTCCTTTTTTATTTTTCTACTCTGCAACAAACTGAAAAGATTCCAGCACGCTCATTTAACCATCCTGCTTCTTCTTCTTTGCTTTTTTTTTTTTTTTTTTTTTTTTTTTTTTTTGTCTCCCTGCTTCCAGGATAATTAAAAGAGAAACCTGTAAAGGCAACATTCCTGTGAGCGAGTTGGTGCTGCAACGTGCTGGTAAGAAAAAGAATTTAATTTTTTTCCTTTTTTTTTTTTTTTTTTTTTTTTTTTTTTTTTTTTTTTTTTTTTTTAAATTTGCTTTTTTTAAAGAGCTGAGGGCTTTGTCTGTCTAACGCAGTCATAAGCGTGGGTTCCCTGCCGTGAGGGGTTAGCATGTAATGAAAAGGTGTAATTGCCTGATGTATGACCTTCGCGTCATACTTATAATGGGTAATAACAGCATTCCTGTCTACCGGATGATGCTTCTCCCTGCAAATTGACTATTTGCCCAGTTGCAATAGGGCTAATATTGTCGCACTGTGACAATGAGTTGTTGATTGTTTGCGGTTGGAGTTTCAGTGTCCTGTCAGAGAGAATTCTTGACTTTCTTCAAGTTATTCCTTGACAGAAGTATTATGGGTTTTAATAGGTCTCATACAGACCATAACTGTTTTGCTCTCTACTCATCAAATAGGAAGTACAATAATGAAACTTTTTTTAAGGAACACTGTAATTATTGCAGACTTCCTTAGTCCAGATAATGAAAAAGACTTAAGCTGGAGTGCTCAGTAAAGTTATTTTTATCCCTTTCATCTGTAACTCGTCAGGTGTTCCTTAGACAGTCAACTGTGGTGAACCTACATCATCTGTGGACCTCGTACATGAGATGCCAACTTTATTCTTTAAAAGAATAAATTTCAATTGAAGCCCATTAAATTCAACAAGTACTTCTATATACTCTGCCTGGAACTGGTACTGAAAATGTTCTTGCCTTTTACTCTGTTGTGGAAGAGAAACTGAAATTGGGTGGTATAAATTTTCGGCAACCAGCTTTTCTTACTACCTTTAGAACTAACCAGATCACCTAAGACATTTCAGAATGCATGACTGTTGGCTATAAGATTTAGTTTTCAAGGTTGAATCTCCTACAAACAGTGTATTTCTATTCCTTCTATGCACATGAATTTTGCTTACATCAATTTGAAAGTACGGCCAGTATATCTTAGATTGCATTTTAATACTATAAAGAAGAAAAACACATAGAAATCGTATCCTTTTTGTATACCAAGCATGTCATTTGAGAATATGTTTTTTGTGGCAAACTTTGAGTTTATCCAGATTCTAGTCTCAGAGGCTGGAAGACACATGGAAAGGTTTAGGCTTGTCAGTGAATGAGTGCTAGGATTTGGGTCAAGAAACTTAGAAACAATGGTTCCCCCCCCCCCCCACTTAAAAGCACATATGAAACATTAGGGAATATATGCTGCTCTTCATTGTTCTTTGTAGACCATGGTAGTTTTTATTTGTTTGTTTAATAAAGTAGAAATATAATGGGGAGGTTGTCAAGGAGAAAATGTAGCTAACAAATGTCCATTAAAACCTTTTTTTAAAGAAAAACTCCCCAATGGGTGTTTGAAGGTTGCATGTCATTTGCATCTTATAGAGAATGTGGCATTCCATACACTGGTGACATTTGGTC
The DNA here is from genome assembly GCF_000696425.1 of Galeopterus variegatus. Lineage (NCBI taxonomy): Eukaryota > Metazoa > Chordata > Mammalia > Dermoptera > Cynocephalidae > Galeopterus > Galeopterus variegatus. The sequence continues at coordinate 59,892 of NW_007731908.1, forward strand.
CCTGGTCTCTGTAGCTATTCTATCTAATTGTGTCATTTTACATTTAACAGCTCTGAACCGTGCCACCCTTGGGTCCACACCGATGCCCCCCAGATCGCTTGAAATGTCTAAAAAGACCTCAGAACATTCGAAAATGTAAATTGTTAGAATAATTTCTGCTTCTTTACAACAAGAGAAAATGCTGTGGATTTACTAGTTCATTTTAAAAAACCTGTTCTTATTCACCAGTAACTGTCTATTAGCAACATTTCAGTTATAATTGGAATNACACCGATGCCCCCCAGATCGCTTGAAATGTCTAAAAAGACCTCAGAACATTCGAAAATGTAAATTGTTAGAATAATTTCTGCTTCTTTACAACAAGAGAAAATGCTGTGGATTTACTAGTTCATTTTAAAAACCTGTTCTTATTCACCAGTAACTGTCTATTAGCAACATTTCAGTTATAATTGGAATAAATTGTTGCCCAGTAACAAGCAACTAACACCGTAGTGACTTTCTATAGAATCAGCGACTAGAAATAGCTCAAAGAGCTAAATGCAAGTCAAACCACAGCACTTGTATTTCTTGATTTTGAAAAAAAAAAGATTCATTTTTTAATAATTTTACCATTCTACTACAATTCTCAAATTTTTTCAATTGAGGTGCCTCTTCTTTGCAAATTTCTAATTGACTATATCCCATGTGTGAAGAATTAAGGGCAATAGATTTTTGAAAAATTTTCTTTCTAGCTCAAAATAAGAACAAGAGAGGATAAGCACAACCTCTCAGACTATGAGTGTTAACAAGATTCCGGGCTAGCAACACCATTACATATGAAGAACTGCCATCATCTCTTGCAGAATGTGATATAAAATTATTGGTTTCACTGTAGGACTCTGTCATTTGAACTAGTAATCAGTCCATAATTCTATACATTGCTGCAGTTAAAATGATGCTTTTCCCCTATTCATAAAATATTGAATAACACAGAAATTACATTAATTAACTTTAACCTAGCCATTCTTTCAATAGATAAAGAACCAGTAATAGCCCCCAATCCTGATGCCTAGGCACACCTAACATCAGAATATCTTTTCTTCTTCTGTCACTGCAGTGATATGACATTACAATTTCAACAGCAAAAATCTTTAACACTAGTTCTGCATTTGCCATTAGCTCTTGTAGTGTTTGGGAATAGTTTTTGCTTTATGATTGCACTGGTGCTGAAATAGAAAATAGCTCATGAAGAGAATACACATTGTTCTTTTACACATGGACATACAGACAAAAATATATAGGATACCAGAATGAAAATATAAAGGACACGTGAAAGTATAAGGGTTGCTTTCTGAAAATATGACACCTGACATTTTCTCAATTCATTAAAAATGTTTGCTGAGTATCAATTACGAAACAAGCAGCATGTCAAAAACACATCTTGCTCATCGAGGGAACTGCAATGTAGTGGAAGTTCCACTGGTAGACTAGAAGACGTGGTCTGATGAACTAGCCCACAAGAACGTGGTATGGAGTTAGGCTATCAGGATCAAAAAATATGACGCCATGTTCTTTCTGATCTCCTGGAGCTGGCATAGTTATTACTTCCCACATTTGCTTCAGTTCTTTTTCTATAGCCATAGATATATATTCTATTTCCTATTTTTTAAAAAATTATTATTATTGATACAAATAGTCCTTACTAAAAAAAGAAAGAAGCAAAAAGCACTGAACTTAATATCAGGAGACACTGAGTCTCCTTCCTAATTACTGCTGACTCTGTTGCTAATCTTCTTAGGCCTCTGTCTCCTCATCTTTGCAAAAAGGAAATGATGCCATCCGACAGTATAGCTTTTTGATTCCATCCTAGGGGAAGATGGGTAACTTCCAAGAAAAGGAAAGAATTCATTGTGGCGGGCATTGCGCACCAATGGCTTAGACAAAATACAGGAGAATTATCAGTTAATACGCTATGATTCCTAACCTCCACGTGCGTGCCGAGTAATGTGTGATTTTTCCCATCTCTTGTTTTCATACCCTCTTTTCCTTGCATTGACATGTGAATGCCCACGGGACTATAGAGAAAAATTGCAACAGAACAGGAAGGACGTGTTAAGTATGCTGTTCTAGCATCTGTTGGGATGCTTCTTACAAAAGACCCAAGAAAACAAAGAGAATGTCACTCCCCTTAAGCCACATCATATAATCTGACATATTCTGTGTGCTTTTTAAAGTAGCACTTGAGTAATTGGATGGGTTTTCACTGACGTATACACACCTATGAAACTAACACAACAACCAAGATGCAGAAAATTCCATCCATAGAAAATTTCCTGTGTCCCTGCACAGTCGACTCTTTCCTCCACACCTAACCTTTAGGTAGCCACTGATGTGATTTCTGTCAATATAGGTAATTTACATTTTGTAAAATACTATATGAGTGGAATTACACAGTGTAAAATCTTTCGTGTCTGGCTTCTTTCATTCAACATAATGCCTTCGAGATTCATGCATACTGTTGCGTACATCAGTAAGCAGATTATTTAATTGCTGAGTTAGTATTTCATTGTATGAATAGACCACACTTTGTCCATCCATCCACCTACTGATGGACATTTGGGTTGTTTCCATTTGGGAACAATTATGAGCAAAGATGTATGAATGTTCATGTGGAAGTCTTTATGTACACATTGGTGTTTATTTCTCTCAGGTAAATAACTAGAAGTGAAAATGTTGGGTCATATGGTAGATGTGTGTACAACTGTGTATGGAAAAACCAAGCAGTTTTCCATTGTGCGGCAGTTCCAGTTACTGGACGTCTTCGCTGACAGTTGATATTGCTAGTCTTTTCAATTTTAGCCACTCTGATGGGTGTGGTGGTATCTCACTGTGGTTTAATCATCACTCCCCTGAGAGCTAATCATGGGGAGCTTTTATTCATGTGCCCGTTGGCGTGTTGTGAAGTGTCTGTTCAAATCTTTTGTCCAATTTTTATTGTACTCTGTGTGCCCTCTTAATATTGAGTTGCAGGAATTCTTTTTATATTCTGAATAGAAGTCTCTTTCCAGATATTCATATAGAAAATACTTTCTCCCACTGTTGTGTGATTTTTCTTTGTTGTTTTTTTTTTTTTGATGGTGTCTTTCAAGGAATATTTTTTCATTTGAATTAATCAAAATTACCAACATACCACAAAACCCACATAACAATTTGTTTTCTTCTATGGTTCCTACCTCTGTGTTCTCTCTAAGAAGTCTTTGTCTACTTGAAGACAACAAGGACTTTCTCCTAAGTTTTCCTCTATAAGTTTTATAATTTCAGGTATTGTGTATAGATCTATGGTGCATTTTGGATCAATTTTTTTTTTGGCATGAGATAAAAATCAAGGTTCAATTTCTTTTTTCATATGGACAGCCAATTGCCCCAGCTATTTCCTCTTATGATAGTTTTGGTCATTTATATTATTCAAAAAATTTGCATATTTCATCTGAATTATCACGAGTGTTGCTATAGAATGTTCATCATATTGTCTTATCTCCTGAATATTGTAGGACCTGTAATAGTATCTTCTCTATCATTCTTAGTATTAGTAGTTTGTGTTCTCTCTCTCTCTCTCTCTCTCTCTCTCTCTCTCTCTCTCTCTCTCTCTCTCTCTCTCTCTTTCTCTCTCATCTATCTATCTATGTATCTCTTTTTAACTAGTCTTAGTTTTCTATTTCTGCCATAACAAATTGCCACAAACTTAGTGGCTTAAATAATACTAGTTTATTATTTTACAGTTCTATAGATCAGAAGTCTGACACAGGTCTCACCAGGCTAAAATCAAAGTGCCAGCAGGGCTGCATTTCTTTCAGGAGATTCAAGAGAAGAATCCATTTTTTGAAGTTGGAGGACAGAGATTCCTACCTCTGTGCTGGTTGTCAGCTGAGGGCCATTCCCAGCTGCTGGAAGTCACACATGTTCCTTGGCTTATAGACTCCCTCCTCAGTCTTCAAAGCCAGCGGTGGTGGGTCAATCCCTCTCACACTTCAAATCTCTCTTCCTTCTTCTACCTCATATCTTTAACCCAGTTATGAGAGGTTCTTCTCTTTAAGGACCCATGTGATTGTACTGGGTCCATCCAGATATTCCAGGATTATTTTCCTATCTCAAGGGCCATGCCATTAATCACATCCGCAAAGTTTCTTTTGCCATATAATGTCACCTGTTTAAAGTTTTCAGAGATTAGAGCATGGGCATTTTTGGTGGTCCATTTTTCTGCTTTCTCTGGTGGAAGCTTACATAATTAATTTTACTCCTTTCTTCTTAATATATACCTTTAAAGTGATAAAGTTCCCCACCACCACCACCACCACCACCACTTTAGCTCTATTCCACCAATTTTAATTTACTTTCTTTTCATTATTATTCCATTAAAAATCATTTCAAATTTCTTTTGTGATTGCTTCTTTTTTACCATTAATTTTTGAGAAGTGCATTATTTAATTTCCAGATACTTGGGGCTTTTCTAGATGTTTTCCTGTTGCTGATTTCTAATTACTTCCACTCTGATCAGAGAACATACTCAGTAAGATCTTTCAATTTATGTGCCAATATATGGCTTATCTTGGTGAAAACTTCAGATGTACATAAAAAGAATGTGTATTCAGCAGTTACTGGTGTAATGTTCTATAATTGCTATATAGGTTGGTAGTGTCCGTATGATCATCTATTTTCTTACTGTTTTTTTTTTTTTTTTTTTTTTTTTTTTTTTTTTTTTTTT
>NW_007731908.1:65264-66483 GCF_000696425.1 Galeopterus variegatus
CATTTCAATTTCTTTATTGGGTTTCTAATTACATCTCTCTGCATTATTTTTTCAAGATTGCTCTAAGAATTACAATATGCATTATAAATGTAACACAATCTATTCAGAGTTAATATCATTAACATTCCAAAAGTATATTTCTATTTACCTTTTGTCTTTCGAGCTATTTGTTCATATATATTATATATATGTGTCTATTATGAACTCATCAATAAGTTGTTTTTTTGTTTTTTTGTTTTTTTTTTTTTTTGTTTTTACTTTAAACAATCATTTCTCTTTTAAAAATTTTAAGGGAAAGAAATGTGTTTATATAGCCTGAACACCTACTTGAAATGCAATTTTCCTGAAAATAAATTATATTAAAATGTTTTAACTTTATTTTTATTTTTTAGGATAGCTTCACTAAACATAGAGTTCATTCTTGATAGTTTCTTTTTTTCCTTTCAGCACTTTTATTTTGTCATTTCCAAACCATCTGGCCTCCATAATTCTTAGGAGAAGTCAGTAGTCAATTGCAACTGTCTTCCCCTGTAACTAATATGTATGTTTTCTATAGCTGAGTTTAAGATTTTGTTTGTTATCTTTAGATATTAGCAGCTTAATGATAATGTATTTAGGAATTTTGTTTGTTTTAATCCTGCTTGAAGTTTATTAAGTTTCCTGGATCTAAATTTAATGATTTTCACCAATTTGGGAGAAATTCTGACATTATTTATTTATTTATTTTTACTTTAATGGTTGTTTCTCTCTCAATTACATATAAGATAGACCGATTGATGTTCTCCCACAGCACTCTGAGGCTCTACTCATTTCTTTTCAACCTGTTTTCTCTCTGTTCTTCAAATTGGGTCATTTGTATTGATCTAGTTGTGAGTTTGCTGGTACTTTCTTCTGTCATCTCTAACCTGTTGTTGAGCCCTTCTGGTTATTTTTTAAAGTTTATTAAGTTTTTCAGTTCTCAAATTTCTATTTTTTTCTATTTATTTCTCTTTGAGATTTTTAAAACTTGTTACTCATTACATCATACTTTCTTTAATTCTTTGAACTTATTTATAATTGCTGCTGTTAAGCTTTTGTCTGCTAAGTTCAGTGCCTGGGACTATGGGGAGTCCATTTCTATGTACTGTTTTTGCTCCTGTTTATGGGTCACCCTTTTCTGTTTCTCTGCATGTCTAGCAATTTTGGGTTGTAAACTGGTCATTGAAGATAATGCATTGTC
>NW_007731908.1:67206-69653 GCF_000696425.1 Galeopterus variegatus
TTTACTTCATTTGCCTGTACAGATGATATTTGTCTTCTCTGTGTATGCAGTTACTGATATCTCTGCTCTGTTCTTATGATTTCCTAATGCTACTTTTATTAGCCTGGCTTCCTGGAGTTCTCCCCTATGACTGTGTAATTTGGCAACCAGGGATTTGAGCAAAGATTTTACTCATATTTTGGAGTTTACCTTTTCTATGGGTCTTTGCTTCTGGGAGCTTCCTTCTAAATCCGGATGCTATAGACAATACCTTAGGATCTCACTTCTAACCCCTGAGGCTTCAGCTTTCTGCTGCCTATGTTCTGTACAACTGGAAAATGTATTCAGCTTAAAATGCATCAAAATTATACATCTTGCCCCGTGCATCCTTTATCTCTCAAGAATAGATTCCTTTCTGGCCTCTTCCTGCTTTGTTGCTGGGCCCTATAGAATTTTCATCACGGAGCATAGTTTATCTGTCATCTAGACACTATAAGTGTTTGGTTCCATACTTCTGCAATTATCTTGCTCTCAGGATTTTATCTTTACACTCCCAGTTGCTTTGCCAGACTTGAACTCTGATTTCTGTCACCATTTGCTGACAAGGCTGTGATTTTTCATTGCCATTTTCCACTGCCATAGCCATAAGGATTAGGAAATACTCTTAGGCCACAAACTTACAATTCTTACCCTTTACAATTGTGTTTTACATATATTTATTTTTTCAAGAATAAACTCTCCCATTTTTTGCCCAATTTGGACACATCCCAGATTCCTTAAACTATTATATTGTATCCAATTTTTCTCTTTTTTGGTTATTCAATTCATATTTTTTTTATAACTGTTATCTGTGGAAGGGTTAACTCACACTTAACCTCACTGACGTTACCTTACATTACTTTTTTAGGTATACCAATGTATTTCTGTTTCTGATATGTCACGGGAACTGTTTAAAAGTAAGAAATAAGTTACTCCAAACCTATTTTTTTTTTTTTACTTTTTCATGTATATCCATTTCAAACTGTCCCTCTGGCTACTGTGCTCTCTTATTAAATGATTTATACATTTACATCTCGCAGACTCATTTTAAGAATTGGAAGCATTGGGTTTCACAAAAAGGGCTGTGAATGAACAGCATTTCATTAGTTCTTTCCACTATAGAACAAACTGACAAGACTGTACACTAATCTAACAATTCCAAGGCCTCCATTGTTGGCTGATTGGGGCTTCCAGTGAGGGTCATAAGTATGTTAGCTTTGTGTAGAGGGTAGGTAGTTAGGACAGCAGTTGTTCATTCATTAACTAAGACCCCAAACAGTGCCTAATAGGAAAAAATGAATACCATCAAAAGAAATTGGGCAACTACAGTCCATTTGTTGATTCTTCTCTCCAAAATAAATGCTATTTATAATGGTAACAGGCAAATAAATGTGAAAGAATGTTCATTGGAGATAGGAAGCAGTTTGCCTTGTGTTCATCACATTAGATCCTTCCCATTGCAGTTTTGGGTACTATTGTGGGTTGAATTGTGCCCCCTATCTCCCCCCCCCCAAAAAAAAAGATGTTGAAATTCTAATCTCCATTACCTCACAATGTAAACTTATTTGGAAATAGGGTCATTGCCAATTTAATGAGTGAATATGTGATCACACAGAGTAATGTGGGCCCCCAATGCAATCTGACTGGTGTTCTTAAGATGATAGCCACATAACAATAGAGACACACAGGGGGATGCCTTGTGACAATGAAAGCAGAAACCAGAGTGTATTAGTCTGTTTCTGTTGCTTATAACAAAATACATAGAATTGGGTAATTTATAAAGAAGACAAAATTTATTGCTTACAGTTTCTGAGGCTGGGAAATCCAAAGTCCAGGGAAGACACCTGGTGAAGGCCTTGGTAGTGGTGACAGTGATCCAGGGGTCTCACATTGCAAGATGGTGGGAGCAGAAAGAAAGATAGTTCCTCCTGAACTTCCATTTTAAGCCCCCAGAACCATATCTATGACCATCATTTTTAATCCATTCCCTAGTCATGGTCCTCAGAATTTAATTGCCTCTTCAAGGCCCCACCTTTCAATTCTCATGATAGGACTTTCCACCCTCTTAACAGTGGGGATCAAGCTACTAATACATAAAACTTGGGAGATATAATCCATATCAAAGAGTTATGTAGCTGCAATCCACGGATGGCCAAAGATTGCCAGCAAACCACCAGAATCCAGGAAGAGGCAAGAAGGCATTCCCTTACAGGTTTCAGAAGGAGCATGGCCCTGCCAATATTCATTATTTCAAGCATGTAGCCTCAAGAACTATGATACAATAAATTTCTGTTATTTTAAGCCATTCAGTTTCTGGTACTATTTTACAGCATCCTTAGTAAACTAATGCAGGTACTATCACTAGGTATCCACTTAGCAGGTTTTACAGAGGCAAGAATTAGAAAAGTCTGGGATTTATTTTTTTTTTT
>NW_007731908.1:73455-78664 GCF_000696425.1 Galeopterus variegatus
TAGTACTGCCTTTGCTGTATCCCACAAGTTTGGGTATGATGTATCATCATTTTCATTAGTTAGATTTAAAAATGAAAAAATCCTGGTAAGAATGGGATTTGCCATAATAATTTCTGTTTGGTTGTTTTTGCTGTTCTTGTTGAGTTATTTATTTAATGTCATGGTTCCACCTATGGTTAACATTGTATTTATAATGCAGATCAAAGAGAATAATCATTAAATCATTGAAGGGAAAACTGAGGCTCCATTCTTCTACATTATTTGTCCAGATTTACATACTAAGCTCCTGGAAGACCTGGGAAAAAAAAGATGAGCATGTCATTTTTTTCACTCCTAGTTTGTCCTCTAAACTACATCTGGGCCATTGAATATTAAATATCTGATATTTAACACTGATTCTTAACCATTAAACAATTCAACATCTGGAAGGGAAAGTGTCTGAACTCAGACAAACCAGAAATTATATCTTAGAAACAAATTTCTTGTGTGCTATTCTTAGTTTGGTAACAATGTTATTTTCCATAAGGTGGTCAAGGAAGGCCTCTCTGAGAAAGATAACAATTAGATTCTAGAGTGAGGAAGTAATGGGATATTCAGAGAAATAACATCCAAGGGCAAAAGACGAGGGCATATAAAATTGCACCGCAGCAAGAACAAGTTTAGCAGAATAAGTAAGCTAGCGTGCCTGTGGCAGAATAGCAATGAGAAGAATGGTAGGAAAAAAGAGGGGTCACATCTTGTGGGTGGAAGTTGGCAAACTTTTTCTGCAAAGGGCCAGAGAGTCAACATTTTAGGCTTTTCAGGCAACAATGTCTATGGAGCAACAATGCAGCAGGCCCTAAAATTCAAATTTCAACAGCTCCCCCTTATCCACAGTTTTGTGTTCTGCAGTTTGTTACCCGTGGCCAACTGTGGTTCAAAAATATTAAATGGAACATTCCAGAAATAAACAATTCATAAGTTCTAAATTATGTGCTGTTCTGAGCAATGTGATGAAATCTCACTTCTGTCCCCCTCGGGATGCGAATCATCCCTCTGTTCAGTATATTCGTGCTGTAGACAGTACCTGCCCATTGTCTCCGTTACCAGATCAACTGTCACCAGTTTCGCTGTGCTTGTGTCCAGGTCACCCTTACTTTGCTTAATAAAGACCCCAGTGCCCAAGAGTAGTGATGCTGTCCTATTGTTATGATTGGTCCATTTTATTATTAGTTATTGTGAATCTCCTACTGTGCCTAATTTATCAATTTAACTTTATCATGGGTATGCATGTGTAAGAAAAAAATATAGTATATATAGAGTTTGGAACTATCTTGGTTTCTTGGTTTCAGGTATCCACTGGGAGGTCTCAGAACATATCCCCCATGAATAAGGGGGGAGCTACCATAAATATAATTTTCACAGGGCAGCCATTTGAAAATGGAAAAAACATTCTTGACTCAAAGGCCATACAGAAAAAGCAGGGATTTTTTTGCCGCCTCTTGTGGGGCTTTGTAAGACATGGTGAACACTTAGGATAAAATTCTCTGCACGAGAGGAAGTCATCAGGATTTTTACTTTTAAAGGACCACCGTGTCTGCTCTACAGAAAATAGGGGAGAAAGGCACAAATTCATGTCAACCAGGGGAACAGTTAGGTTAGTCCTGGTAAGAGATGGGGGGACTAAGATGTTAGCTGTGGAAGTAACAGGAAGAGTATGTACTTTTAATACATACTCTAGAAGTAGATCTGAATGATTTCGCTAGTGAATTGGGAATGTTGTTCCCAACAAAGAGGTCAACAGAATGATGATCTGTTTTGGAAAAATGGAGAAAAGGGGGACTGAGAAGATTCCAAGTTCAGAATGTCCAAAGTAGTATGACAGGAAACAATTCAGGAGTTCTCTTCTTGGAGTGGGTCCTTACAAGCCATGTTTTGAACAGCTCCTCGCATTTGGAAAAATGGAGAAAAGGGGGACTGAGAAGATTCCAAGTTCAGAATGTCCAAAGTAGTACGACAGGAAACAATTCAGGAGTTCTCTTCTTGGAGTGGGTCCTTACAAGCCATGTTTTGAACAGCTCCTCGCGTTTACATGTCTAGAGCATTTTGTTGTGGGCACACACAATGACTTCTCTGTACATTTCTCTATGTATCTCTGATTTTGATCAGGCAGTTATTATATGCCCAGTCTACAAATGAAGGACCTGGGCACAACAGGATTACAGAACTCGCTCAGCAGCATGTGATGGGTTCCTGAGGGTCTAGTCCTATATCCCATGCTCTGTGAAGCTTTAACCAAGACCCTTATGACTGCACCGGTCTGCCTCTGCCTTGCTCCTTTGGATGTAGATGTGTAAACCAGGTCATGGGATTGAGTTATCAATGTCATAGTCAACTATTAGGAGAATTGTTCAAGCTCCTGTGTGTGGCCAATCAGAGAAAAAGCAATAGAAAAGTAATTTACTCTTTCTGCTTCCAGATCAACTTTTTAAGGTAGCATCATTATCTAGGAAAAAAGGGAAATTCAATTATATAATTTAAGGGCCTCTTTCTGGGGAACAAATGTGATCAATCCATTGGTGGAAGAAGGACAAAGAACACACTGTGCAGTAATTAGAGCATCTTGCCCCTAAGGCACATGCTCAGTGTGTGTTGTCCACACAGGTAATTTGAGGCTAACAAGAAGTGTTGCTGGTTACTTGCTAACACTTTGTTCAGATCCTCTCTGTATTTTTTTTATGCATAAAAGACTTAACTTTTAAATAATGAACGCCTTAAACTCTCAATTGTGAGCAATTAAGATCAGGGAGTGCATTTTCCTTTGAGTGGGCAGACATTTTCTTCCTTTTATTCTTTTCTGTTTGTTTTTTTGTTTTTTGTTTTTTTTTAGCTCCCACCAATGACTGAGAACATGTGGAATTTCTTTTTCTCTGCCTGACTCGTTTCACTCAGTATTATTCTTTCAAGGTCCCTCTCTGTATTTTTTTTATGCATAAAAGACTTAACTTTTAAATAATGAACGCCTTAAACTCTCAATTGTGAGCAATTAAGATCAGGGAGTGCATTTTCCTTTGAGTGGGCAGACATTTTCTTCCTTTTATTCTTTTCTGTATTCCACTTTTAAGCCGTTTAGCACTTTCCTTTGTAGTGGTTGTTGACAACTCCTTTTTATTTTGTATACCATTACTTCTGAGTCACTTTGGCACCTGGCTCTGCTAAAGTTAACTATAAACTGCTGCTTCCCACTACCGAGACTGCTGAGTTTTTGTTCTCTTGAACACCCGTTCCAAGGCAGAGAGTCAGTTAGCACAGATTAGTAAGGAGCAATTGACAAATAACCTGAAGAATGTCCTCAAATTCAAGAACACACTGGGAAAAATCACATGATTTCAACTTGTTTGTGTCATGCCATTCATGTTTACAAGGGGAGATTATCATTTTACAGCTCTACTTTCTGATTGATTGCACATGAATCATACAGCTTCACCCAAAGTAGGTCCAGTCTCATGGTATGAATTATTCCACTTCCTCTATATTATTAAGAAGGTATTTGAGAAATGAGGTTGGTGTGGTGCGAAGGCAAAGGGCTAATTAAACATAAAGGCTGTCTCTTGTTACCAAGTTGAGAACTTTAACAGTATTACAATGCCTATTAACATCTGCTAGGAAAGGGGGATTAATTCAAAAAACCTGGAAGAGAGGTGGCAGAGAAATTCCATTTGAGTGAGGCTCTAACATCAATATCTGGATAAGTATCTATGTTCTCATCCTACTCTCAAATATCTTTACCAAAGATTTTTATGGTAAGTAAAAGTCTGCACTAAATAGATTTCCTGGATGCAAGTTTTGAAAAAGAAAAGCATCTAATGCCCTAACAGATAAAACTTCATGGTGGGAAAATATAAAATTATTCCTCATCTGAGTATTAATGAATTATAAAATACTTTTGAAAATAAGTGTATTTTAGATTTTCCTCAATCACACTGTTTTGGCTTTTTTTCTTATGTTCTATATTCACCATATTCTTTCTTATAGGGTTAGTAAACTCTCAATGTTGGCCCTTTTTTGGCCTTTAATGTTAAGGTTCAAGGATCTTTACTGGTTTTCCTTTTAGATGCTTTATTTGGTAGCCAATATTTTTTTTTAAAAGTATTTAGTAAATCAGAAATACTGTGAGGACAAAGTAATGTATTTAAAATTATTCCCACCTAAAAATAAAACACTCCAGAAATTTAGGTAACTTAAAGATAGTTTTAATTTCCATAATAGCCAACTCAAATATCTGCACAAATGCAGGAGAAAGGAGACAGATAGTTTAAAATAGTTAACCTACATATCATTTATGTTGTAGTTTAAAATGGAGAAATGTGCCATGAGTGAAACCATGGGGGCTGAGAACAGTGACCACTCCACATTCTTAGGTTGGCCCCTGATGGGAAGTTTTTAAGTTGCATTTCTGCAGCACATCCCAGAAGATGGAAGTTTTTTAAAAAGCATAAGTTTATCATAATTTAAAATAAGATTCTTGGAGATAATGCAGAACTGAAAACCCAACTGTGCCCACCCCTGTGGTGGCACCACCTTTGATTCAGAGTGTTTTCACATGACTGCTGAAATCCAATGGGTGGGCAGAGAAATATTTCATCTCTCTGGTTCATCCAAGTCATAGTCACAGCTAAGCAGGTAGAGAAAATGGAAACACCCCATGGGCTTACATTCATCCAAACTTTTGGAGCTAATTCTTCCTGAATTATAAATCTCATCAACCATGTCTGGATCCTTACCTTGTCCTAGCTTCTTGACTCAGTGGTTTTCTGGGCAGTGCACTGCCATTACACAATACCCCTAAAAAGTAAATAGGATTAATAGGCCCACAGCTTGCTTTTGTATGGGATGTTTTCACATTTCTAAGATTTTTTTCATGTGTTTAAGAAGGATGTGATGGAGTTTGGATGTGTTGTCCCCTCCAAAACTCATGTGGAAATCTGATCCCCAACGTGGCAGTGTTGGAAACTGATTGAGTCATGGGGGCGGATCCCTCAAGAGTGGATTAATGCTCTCCCTGGGGGAGGGGGGATTAATGAGTGAGTTCTCGCTCTATTAGTTCCCGCGAGAGCTCGAGAGCTCGTTGCTTTAAAAGACCCTGGCACCTCCTCTCTCTGGCTTCCTCTAGCCATGTGATCTGCTTGTATCCGCTGCCTGCCACTTTCCGCCATGAGTAGAAGCAGCC
>NW_007731908.1:79398-93372 GCF_000696425.1 Galeopterus variegatus
ACATTTGAACTTTATTTTTTAAATCTGAGAGTCAAACCGTTAATAAATACAAGAAAACTAGCTGGTTTATTGTTTTAAGTTATTACTTGTCCTTCTAAGTGGTATGTGTTTTTTATGTAAAGAACCTGTAGTAAATATAGATAAAAATTGTACAGTAAGCTATAAAATGCGTGATAAGAGTAAACTGGTTGCTATTTGTGGTATAATTCCACGTTGTCATATATTTTGTTGTGAGTCTTATGATGGAACTAGAGAACTCCTATTAGTTCTCAAATTTTAATATGTCTTTCTAGCAAAAACTTTAAGTATTAGTAAAGGAATTATAAATGCTGTATCTTATTTTTTTTCAATTCCCAAACTTGTTTATATACAGTTTTTCATGTACAAGTATTCGCACAATCATGTATGCACATGTTCTAATACTAGATAACTCTCCTCTGTAAGTACCTTTCTGCCCTACTTGTTGTCATGTTTACATGTGAAGTTCCCTAGTCTCTGGTATATTGCCTTGTGTTATGTAATAATAAAATAACTGAAAATATATTTGTTGAATTGAATATGTAATATGTCAAAGAGTTAAAATTATTGTAAATAACTAAACTGGATTAAATTTGAAAATCATTTATAATATGTCTGATTGTTGCATATACACAGAAATCTGGCAAAATTAAATTCTGTTTTTTAAATGATTTTTGTAAACTTTAAACATGTTAAAATTTAGTATATTTCTACAAGTAAGTAAGGATAAAGTATGATTCTGATTTTGCTTTATATCAAATGACAGGGGTATTGGCTTGTTGTAAAAATAAAAAGTGCAGGGCCGAGCCTGTAGCGCACTCGGGAGAGTGCGGCACTCTTGCCGCAGGTTCGGATCCTATATAGGGATGGCCGGTGCGCTCACTGGCTGAATGCGGTGCAGCCAGTCTCAAAAAAGACAAAAAAAAAAAAAAAAGCTCAGATTTCTAAACACTGGGATGTAGTTTCATTAGAATTACTGGTACAAATGAGGCATTCATACTCACATTTTCCCAATCGAGCAAGATGTTATCTAATTTGAGAATCACTGCTATAAAGCACAAGGTGGTCACACACTGCTAAACTCCCAAATTGAGGGGAACAAACTTACTCTGTATAGAATTTAACCCTTTGAAGATTTGTGTTTAACACCTGCTTTTGAAAATGAGATTTAGGAAGAATAACAAAAAAAACCATATTGCAAAGAAAACTCAAAGTGGACAGAGTCATCCTCATTCCAATAAATTGTACTTTCGGAAGCTGTTTTCTAAATATTCCAGTAGCTTATTTTTCATCTCCAAACACCATTAATCTTGTTTTATTGTTGTCTACACCTCAGTGTCATTCAGATGAAGAATCTTACCCAGTATTTGTAACTTTAAAAGAAGGGAAGTTCACGTGGAATGTTTTTTCCCGGCCTCTTCTTAACATTCAGTTGAAATAGCCATCTCCTTAGAGAAACTTTCCCTAACCACCAAATCTAAAGAAGCTAGCAAGTCATCTGCCATTATTTCAAAGTGTTTTCTGTATATCACTTATTCCTGTATATTCTCATGTTAATTTTCATACTGAACTGTTTATTTGCTTATTTGTTGTTTCCACTTCTAAATTCGTTTCACGAGCACAGGAGCTTTCTGTCTTCCTCCAGATATCTCGTACATTTGGGCCCATAATAAATATTTATTAAATGAATAAATGAGCTAACTGAGTGAGCCCTCACTTTTCTCTACCATCAAGAGACGTCTTTGGGGTAAGAAAGGTGTGACAAAAGATGAATTCTCTCAGCTCCAATTTACTCCAAAACTGAAGTAATCAACTTTCCCACTCTCCATTTCCCCCTTTTAAGCTGAATCATTTTGGAGAAGATAACATCTCAGTCACAGGTATTCTGAAGGACTAAAAATGTTGCCAGTGCTTTGCCATTTGAGTGACATATGATACTATTGGAAAATCAATAATTGGGTCATCCAGACCTAGAAGAGGAAGGGAAACAATATCATTTCTTTGTTTTTAGATCTCAAGATTTTGTGCAATGATTTTTTTTCCCTTTTAATTGTAAATTGTCAACTCAATTCTGTTGTATGAGGGAAATCATGCAAATGTTATGCTTCATTTTCCTTCTAATAACTGAAAATAATTATTCACTGGCAGAAACACGGGCTTAGCCGTACATGAAATAAAACAGAATCAGGTCTCATTGCATATGTAGAAGGTTCAATTTAGGCAAAAGTTATTTCTAGCAATGCATGATTCTGAATCTTCGATGGCCACTTTTTGGATGTTCTTAAACTTATGAAGAATCATTTTCCTACCTTTTTAAGCAGATACAGGAGTTAGTGTTATAGGAATTGCTATAAGTAGGTGAACAATATTGATTTGTACATGTACTCAGTGTCTGTGAGAAAGAATTGTAAATTGTGAAATAAATATCTTTGAGGAGATTTCATTTTGAAAACTAGATTATGTATTCATACTCTTCATTGCATGGTGAAAAATTCTGTTAGGAAGAGAATTGTTCCAAAATATCCCAATGCATACGGTCCTTTTTTTTTTTTTTTTTTTTTTTTTTTTTGCAGTATTATCAATTATTCACAATGAATAAAGTTATGCTAAATGTTCAACCACAGATTTATAAAAATCACCCAATGAAAAATATGAAAAAAATTGGTTAAGAATAGCATTTACCAAACTGTGGTTTCATAACATTGATGTTCCACTACATGTTAATAGGTGTTGGCTTCAAACTGTCAAATCAGTATAACAATTGAGCTAAACAATGCTAAAAAGTTTCTTTTAGTGTAGGACTTAAATATGCTAACAGGCACTATGAGTATTTAAGCAAAGTATAAAGTTTGCAACATTTACCAAACTTATATACCAAAGACAATTTTCTTTTTTAAACATACCTTTTATTTTCATTATTTTATGTTGCTTTGACATTTTGGAGCATCTTTTTTTTTTTTTTTTTTTGTCTTTTCTTTTTGTGACCGGTAAGGGGATCGCAACCCTTGGCTTGGTGTCTCCCGCACTGCACTTGCGCGCTGCACTCTCCCGAGTGCGCCACGGGGTCGGCCCAGGAGCATCTTGCTAATCCTGGAGAGATGGCCCCTCCCAAAGCTAATTCCTAAAGATAGTAATCAACATGCCTGTGAACACACCTTTCATGTAGAAACTAACCCATCCAAAGTCTATTCCCCCAACCACCCTGTCTATCAAACTCACACAGCCAAGAAATTTTTCCCTGCCCTAAATCATCTCAGAACCAGGTACTGAACAACTAAGGACCACCTAATAGCCCAGAGCCCGCTGAAATTACTCAAACCAGCCAATCTTAAACCTGGTCCACTGCATGAGCTGCCTTGCTCATGCCTTCCCATGAAAACACAGTCAAGGCTCCAGGCCACACTTTATCGTTGCCCCTTCTGCCTCCCAAACCTGAAACTTTCCCACATGGCCCTGCATGGTGTGAGATACTTCCTTCTCTTAGAAATAATAAAGCAACTGTAAATGCTAAAAACTTCCCTCAAGGAACAGCTTTGGTCTCTCCATGTGGTCATTCAGTCATCTGTATAAATCAAAATTCCACAGGAACAATCTAGACAAAGAGTTTGGTAAATAGTTCAGTCGACACTGATAGAGTAAACAAGGTCATAAACTTTGGAGTCAAACTTGAGTTCATATTAAATTCTATTACTTATTACCTAAAATATCATATTATAACTTCTCTAAGCACCCATGTCTTCATTTTTAAAATGGAGAGAATAATAATACCTCCTCAGAAAGCACTTTGAAGATTTCATACACAGTTCATGGTAACAGATGGGAGTTCAGTGTACATGTTTTTATATATGTTCACTATATAAATAGAGGAATGCACATACCTAAGATTGGGAAAGTTTTTTATTAGCTAATTATCATCCTCAAGATATGAAGTCATATTTCTTTGCCTGTAAATAAAATCAGCTAGTTTAATAAAGACAATTTGAAGATTGCTATCTGTATCTTTGGTTTTGCTTAACTTCAGTGTGGTAGTGAAATAAAGACAGAAGTCAGGTCTCCCTAAGATCAATTTCATTTTTTGTATTTCAGTCTGCCAGGCTTGTGTTTGTCCAATGAGAGACTGAAAGGAAGACTCTGAAAATACAGCAAATTAAACAATTCAAAGTATTCTATAAAGAAAATAAGTTTTCTCCTTAACGTAAAATTTTTAAAAATTTATTCCACTTAGAGACAGCTTTTCAACTAATGTACTTGTTACCTTTTGGTGGGTGAGGAATACAAGCCTATTTCCAGTCTATATGTACCTGGCCATGTTTTCACATTCTAATGACCTAAAAATTTTAACTCAACTTCCAACAGATAAAGAATCCAAAAATTTAGCATACCAAATAAAATACTATCGTAATTCATATAATGTCATTCTTTATTGATACACCTAGTAATTAGGCAGACAGCATATTTGCCTTCCTGCATTTGAGCTTTATTTTAAAATTTTGCATTCTGATCGACCCTGAAGGAGAGGAGGTACTTTCCAAAGGAAATATGATCCCTTTCGTTGAATTTTTCTTTTCAGATAGCTTCTTGATCATCTTTTAGAGCAGCCTGTACTTTGTATCTCTTTATGTACTCTTTCTGATGCTACCAAGAATTACCCTCTAGGGATGCTCTGACATTTCACTGGGGCATTCAAGTAATATTTTTCACATGGTCTGCCAAGGGGATTGGTCTTAAATAAGAGTCAACTTCTTATTCAGTCATCGCTAATAGATTTTAATTACATCGACTGACATTCCTGAGCCTTATTGCTCAGATGAAATTTATGTTGTTACAGTATAATCTTTATTAAAATGTTTAAAGCAATGATGAGCAATGCCATAGACCTGCATTTATAAGATGTGAATGTCCAGAAGTAACATGCATTTGTTTCTTTGTTCAACAGATGCTCTTCTCTGATAAGCATTTCTACACATTTTTATTTCTGTATACCATATTAACCTTTTCCAATTTGTTTTGCAGTGGGAAGCACCTGCACATATATAAACTTTTAAGGTTCAGATATTGCTTTTCTTCCAAACAAGTCTTTAGGTCACATGTGTGAGCGATCAGACAGATACATACAGGCGGCATTCACAGAGCAATCCAAAGGATAATTTCTCTTAAGAAATGTGAGAGAAAAGTTGTCATTCATCACGCAGTGAGAGAAAATCATCTCTGTTCTATTTGTGGCACTAGCAGCTTTATGTTAACAATGTTCACAGCACACCCACCTCATGAGACGTTATGAGGATGAACACAACCCTTTTTGCAGAATGCTTCATGTTTATATCACACCTCTTCCCAGAATAATCCCAGGGGTGTTGCAGTGACTGTCACTGGAGTTAACCGTCTCTGTCCTATCAATTTCCAAAATAGCACAAAAGTGCAAAGCTGGGCCCTAGAACCTCATCATAATCAAGATGAGTAGGAAGCGTTCTTGTCTGAAAAATATAAAGTCTGACGATTCCAGTGTGAAGAAATTCAGGACAGCAAGTGAAATCACCTTCGTCGTTATCAGTGTTCATGATCAGAAACTTTTAGATTCTATACTTGGCAGTCATGTGAAAGAAAGACACCATTTTAAAATGTGTTAATTCCATCCATTAGAGCATGGAGTAGAATTAGAATCATAGAAACATAAAATAACGGCATCTGGAAATTCAAGAGACCCTGATAGCATCTCCAGTATTATCCTCTTTATTCTCCTGGAAAGGCCAAAGTGTGCAGTAAAGGCAATAGCAGGAAAAGTGGGGATCCCAACCCTCTTGCTACTAAGTTTGGACGACACAAAGCACTAAGGAAAACGTGAGCGGGTAGTATAAACACGGAAGTAAAGAATTCACTCCTTTTCCTTTTCTTGTTGATGAGTTAAACACACACACATGCAGAAAAACTAGGTACTGGCCCCTATGGTGATTTCTTAATATCATGATTTGATTATTTGTGATTTAGAGACAGCACCTGCTAAACATTAGAGCTCAAATAAGCCTTCCATAATGAACTGGATTTTTCTGGTCTTCTATACAAGAGTAACTTATACATTTTACCATTGCATAGTGTTTATTTATTGCTCATTATTTTATACTATTCTAAAATGTAATCTAGGTAAACATCACTGCGTTTCTTGCCCTTCAGTTTGTATCTTAATTTAGGAAGCTGTTGACAGGAGGTTAAAAGCAGAAGAATTCCAACAGTGATGGGCAAGGATCAGTCAGCGAAAAGTCAGTGAATGGAAAAAGGGAGTATCTTAATTTAGGAAGCTGTTGACAGGAGGTTAAAAGCAGAAGAATTCCAACAGTGATGGGGAAGGATCAGTCAGCGAAAAGTCAGTGAATGGAAAAAGGGAGCAGAAATTATCATGAAAAGCTCAAAGCAACAAGTTGATAAATAGCTTCCCTATATTTTTCTGCTTCATCTCTCCTCTTTCTCCTAATATAAAATGACATTTCCCTTTCTGTAATATATGCAAAGAGATGTATTTCATTCGATTAGAATGTGGAAGTATTTTATAGTTAAAGGCATCAGGATATAGTTAAAGGTGTTTCAGGAGCAGACATGGTCTTGCTGGGCTCCTGGGGTTTCTGGAATGGCTCTCAGAGAATATGTGAGATGCTGTGAAGTCTTATTTTGTCCTTTCAAGGCAGCTCCTATTTGTATATTTAACTTTCTTATTATCATTAGAAATGAGATGTCAATGTTTCACTTACCATACAGATGTACAATTTAAATTGTAGAATGGCAGAGCAACATGAAGCCTGGTTGGTTATTTACAGCCAAAAGCATCCTTAAGTTATGTCCCAGCTATTTCAAAAGCCAAATAGCAGCCTGATTGGTTTGGTCTTGCATGGATTGCAGTGTTTCTGAAGGTTTGTACATTAACCTCCAGTAATTTCAAATCAAACACACTATAGATTTCTTTGTGTTATTAGCTGTGGGTAGTTTTAGACCAGCTTTTTCCTGACTTCTATGACATCATCCTTACATTGGCTACTAGGCTGCTATATCTCCCCTCTGAGAAAAGGAAAAGGCTTTGGTTCTTTCTTTAACTTTGGGGGTTTTATAGAGAAACAAAACATAATATTAGATGCATATTTCAGAAGATATTGAAATAATGATAGACTATTAAACTGGCAAATTATAATGAAATCATTAAGAAATAATATATCCACATTTATACCAAATTAATACATCGTGATTAAAGGTCTTATAATGAATACCAAATGAATTAGTAATGATGGTCTTTATGCATAACCCTTTAAATTATACAAAAGTGTATTTGTATCAAATAGTTCAACATAAGAATGAGAAATTAAATTTAAGTAAGATATATTTGTAATACAAAGATTGCAAACTTCATGATCATTTTAGGGTGTTACTTTTGTTTAATGATTTTTTCATTGCATGATTTCTTTTATCTAACAACAAAAGCCAGCATATGATTAATTGAATAAGTAAGTTTCAATAAATAATTCATGGGAAAATACAAATCCCCGAAGTGAAAATAAACCTGATATTTTCTACCATTATGAAAAGTTACTTCTGATAAATCAAGTGTAATCAACTTAATTTATTATTTATTTTTAAAAAGTATTTGTTAAGAATACATTCTTATTATGTTGCCTGTCAATGCCACCTAATGAAGTTAGTAAACCCAGTCCTTATCCTGAAGGAATCATACAGCAACAAAAACAAATGACTGAACTAGTGGAATAGTGAAAAACTTGGACCTTGAGGCAAACAAAACCAAGCTTCAAACTCTAGAAGAGTTATTTATTCTCTGTTTGACCTGGGCAGATTGTTTAATTTCCCAATGTGTCAGTTTCCTCATATGTAAGAAAAGAGCTGAAAATATTTTCCACATAAACTTGTATTCAGGAGCAGATGAGATTTGTGGAGAATGCTTAGCATGGTCCCTGCACGTACCTATATTGAACCTTTATTGAGCATTGGCCATAGATTGTGAGATACGTACACACTTTTTACATGTATTTTCTCATTTAATCATCATGTAGTTACCAATATCATTGGCATTGGATATATGAGAAATTAAAGCACAAAGAGATTAATTGCTCAATAAATGGCAGGTGTTATTATTATGGTGTATCTACACTTATTACTTATCTTTTCTACTGTCTTTCAACATAGATTTATTTATATGAGAATACAGTATAAAGAAACCCAACAAATATATTCTCAGAAATAGGTAATATTCATTTGAAATAGCAAATTAGTGCAGATGTTAAACTAAGAATTATGTTCAATACCAAATATTTCCACTCTTCTCCTTGGAACTTAGAAAAAGAGCTTGGGATCAAAATTCTGATCCCACAATCCCCAATAGACTCAGCAATGACACATCTGGACCCCCTCCTCTACTAAAAATGGCAAAATTGAGAATAGCAAATGATGATAGATAGCAACCAACTTAACTTCCTCCCAGCAAGGCTATGGAAAATCTTTCACCAAATCTCAAATTAATCATCAAAGAACACGGTTGCCCTATGTATTCCAAACACCCAGTCTGTAAAACACCTTCTGGGAGTTCGATAAGATGTCATTGATTAACTTGCTCTTAAACCAACTTTATCACCAAAAATGCACTTCACATAACCCATCTGCAGAACTTAAATAATGAAGGGTGACAATGATTTAACCTAGTAAGAATGACACCTCAGCTCTCTAAAGAAACCTTCTTACATAGTTCAGATCCTGTCATCTTTATTATCCAGATTGACAAACAGCCCTAGGATTTCAAATTTTAATTAGAACAGTCTAGTTATACTTGTAGTGAACTGAGAATCTTCATCACTGATAATATAAAAATTAGACAACATTTTTTAATGTCAGCTCAGTTTAGCATTTATTATTTTGACAGTGTCCAATCATATTGTATTTTTCAGGTTTCTCCACTCATTTGTTAATTTATATTATTTAATCATTTCAATTGGTTCCCCCATTTGTTTAGATAATTTAATGTGTATACAGTGTATTTTAGAAATGCCCTGAATTTTATTAAATTTTGATTTTTACATGTCAGTCAAGGAAAAATAACAACTGTAGCTAAAGATTATCACCTAGACATGACAGATCAATAATTTTTTCCAATTTTTTTGGCAATGCTTGGGATTTTCAATATTCTGAAGATATTTTATCATAAAGTAGTACATGACCTAATTGTTTAAAAGTGATTGGTGCCAATAAATCTTCTGCAGCTTGTCCTTAAAAACAAAATGTGAAGAAAGTCAGAAAAATGGCAAGATTTCAGGCAAAGTTGACAATTTCAATTAAACAACCTCATGAACTCTAGAATTTCAGAAAAATATCTTTTTCCCATTTATTTTTCTTGATTTACAAAACTTTAATCTATGAGAGTACATCCCAGATTTGGGGAAGGGTGTGGCAGATTTAAATATATTGGATACTTGCCATTATTTTGAAGGAACATCTATTTTTGTAACTATTTTGTGCAGAGATTCAGATGCCAAGGGGAGGAATGTAGAGTCTTGATTAACATTTTATAAACCTTTATTACTTATTCTAAAAAATCACATTTGATTATTCTTCCAATAAAATTATCTGGGAAGTCATGGGAAAAATCACTCCTACCATATTAAAAAGACAACAAAAACTACTAAAACGCTTTTTGTTTTTATTTATTGAATCAGAATCGATTATACATATTTTGGGGGTTGAACATGGAGATATGTTGATTAAGTTAATATTATAGCATATATATTGTTACAAATCATAATTATTTTTTTTGCCCCTTGTCCAACCTCTCCTCTTCTCCCTCTCCCTCCCGCTCCCCCCTCTAATTGCCCTAGATTTCTTCTCTCCTTCTGAAAGAATAATGGTTACTCTGTTAACTTGTTGCCTAGATGATCTGTCCAATGCTGAGAGATGTGATCAGGTCCCCCAATATTATCATAGAGCAGATGCTTCTTCTGTCACTCCGAAATGGGTTTTGTGGAAAGAGACATCCTCTTCTTTTCTTTATCTCTGCTGGTCTTCTTGTGTGAATGCACTCCAGTGGTTGGCAGACCATCTGCGTGGTGGCTGTGGCGTCTAGCCGCTTTTGCAGCAGCCATGGTTATTGTGGTGGCTGTGGTGGGCCGCCCACGTGGAGGTGCTGTTTTTGGCATGCTCCTTGGCACTGGCAGTGTGCCTGGTTTTGGGGTGTGTTTAGTCCCCTTCTCCATGCCTCTGGTCCCTGGGCAGGCCCCAAGGTGCTGGCGCCATGTGCCTGGTGGTGGGAGAGTGGTCCAGTCCCCTTCTCCATGTCCTGAGTCCCTGAGCGGGTCCCGAGGTACTGGCACAGTGTGCCTGGTTGTGGGGGGAGGGTCCAGTCCTCTACTGCATGCCTCTGGGCCGGGCAGGCCCCTAGGTGCTGGAATGGTGTCCCTGGTTGTGGGAGAGAGGTCCAGTCCCCTTCTCCTTGCCTCAGGTCCCTGGGTGGGCCCCGAGGTCCTGGCATGATGTGCCTCATTGTGGGGGAGGGTCTGGTTCCTGGATCCATGCCTCGGGTCCCTGGGTGGGCTCCGATGTGCTAGCATGTTGTGCCTGGGTGTAGGAGGGCGGTCCACTCCCTGACTCCATACCCTGGGTCCCTGGGTGGGCCCCAAGTTGCTGGCATGGTGTGCCTGGTTGTGGGAGGGTGGTCCGGTCCCCTCTCCATGCCCCAGGATCATGGGCAGGCCCCGAGGTGCTGGCTTGGTATGCCTGGTTGTGGGAGAGAAGTCCAGTCGCCTTCTCCATGCCTCTGGTCCCCAGGAAGGCCCTGAGGCACTGGTGCACTTTGCCTGGAAGTGGGAGTGGGGTCCAGTCCCCAGATCCAAGCCTCCAGTTCCCAGGCAGGCCCCAAGGTGCTGGTGGTGTGCCTGGACCGGAACTAATTTTTTGTCCTTTGCTTCTAACACGGAAGAACTTCCTGTGGGAACCAGTACTTGAGCTGTGTGATTGTTTAAGTAGCTACTTTGCTGCTGTTTCCCTTGGGAAGGCTTTTTGTGCAGCTCAGGGTTTAATGGTTGACCTTATAAGTACTTCCGGCTCTCCAGAGACCCGGTGGATCTGTGTTCTGTAGAATCTCTGATCTGGGCCTGAGATTTTTCATCAAACTGCACCCCATGCAATTCTGCATTCCTGACCAGTCTCCTCTGAGTGGTCCTGTGCTGATTGGGGGGTGGATTGGCTGTCCTTGCTGTATCCTAATGTTCCCCTGGTGGGCATGTCTCCCCCACTGCCCATGCTTCAAGTCCCCAGATCCAAGCCTCCAGTTCCCAGGCAGGCCCCAAGGTGCTGGTGGTGTGCCTGGACCGGAACTAATTTTTTGTCCTTTGCTTCTAACACGGAAGAACTTCCTGTGGGAACCAGTACTTGAGCTGTGTGATTGTTTAAGTAGCTACAATGACTCACTGGCCTCTGAATGGCTCCCTTTTTTCAGTTGTTCTGGCTCCTCGCTCCTGCATAGGTCCACGGGAATTCTATTAGCAGTCTTGCTGTCCTGGGGGCCGCCAAGGCCCTCTTCTCTCCTGCTGCCTCCAAGTAATTCCATCTGAAGGGCACAGCTGCGGCTTCTGCCGGCTCCTGCTCCATGCACTCAGCAGCTCCAGCCTTGAAACAGCCACAGCCCAAAATGCTCAGAGCAGCTTTTTCTTTCTCTCATCGTAGTTTCTCCCACCTTCATGAACTCCATAGGTCTCTCCTCCTCTTCCCCCGAGCTCCAGCAGCCCCGGCTTGGCTGATGTTACATTTTTAAAGTTGTAAATTTGGTTGATTTGTGGGAGAGAGTGACACTGTGGACCGTCTATTCCGCCATCTTGATTGGATCCCTAAAACACTTTAAATAGTTTATCATTTCTTAGGTCGATATCTATGGGTAACATAAGTCTTCAGGTTTGCCTAATTTCCAGATGGTAGAGCAAGTCAAATTTGTCTAAATTGGAAACAATCCTATTGTTAAAAGATATGGGGAATACAAATCTGTAGTTGGAAATTTGGGTCTTAGGACTTGCAAAATTGCCACAAGTTTTTGTCCTTCATCACATGCCATCTGCCAGTTATTCTCTCTGACATGATTATTCTCTAGAAAATACCCTTGTCTGCACAGGAAAGTTTTACTAAGGGTACCTTCATGGACTTCATTCAGCCAAATGTACTACTAGGTATTCACTGTGGAGTCAAACCTGTCTATAATGATTTGGGAAAAGAAAGGATATTTTTAAATAAATGAAAGTGCCTGTCATCCCAGAGATTATAATTTATAACCTGTGTGGCCATGGAGGGATCATATACACAATAACCTGGACACACTACATGGAGAAAAGAAGATGAGAAGGAAAGGAAGGATATAGGGATATGTGGGTAGGTTACAAATTAGTATAAGACTCTGTCTGAACTGAGAATGGTCATTTCTTTCCTATCGCTAAACCCTGTGAAGGAAATAGGTTTGTAATCTGTGAAAACCATGATGCAAAAAGTTGACCCAACTTGCCCGAGAGCATTAGTAAAGAAAGGCTACTTGGGATTGAAGATAAAATTTGATTCAAATGGAAGAGAATTAGAACCAGAGACATTTCCTCTCCAAGAGATGACCTCCCAAACTGAAAACAGGAAGGTGGTATAAAAACACAGCATTCATTGAACAGATGGTAGGAAGTTTTCACAAAATTAGTCACTATTTGCTCCCCGGTAACTATTGAAAGAAAACCAATACTATGTAAACATCTGTAGGGGACAGGCCAAAGAAAACTTAAATCTGATCACAGCTAGAGAAACACTGATTCTTCCCTTTCTGAGCTCCCTCAATGTCAAGGTTAGAGGAACTTGTTGGCAACGAGTCTTCACCAGCAGAGCAAACATATAAGTCCAGGTCCTTCAATCCAGCTCCTTTCACTAACATTAAATCTATTCAATATATTTTATTCAGTGTGTTTCAAAAACTTCATCCAGACACATTCAGTAGATGCGAGTTGTCTTGTACAGAAATTATACTTGTTTGCATAGCATATCCATTCTAAAATATGACTAAATGAGGCTTCCTTCAGCGTCTGTGCTAGAAATAGTTTTGAATTCATTTGGTGCTCTTTTGTTCTTCTTCTTCAATGTCTTCAGAAAGATAATCTTCATTCTAATTGCTCTTAAAAACAGAAGCTGACTGCCCTATGTTTTTTGAATACGGGCGGCTACTGGACTGTATTTCGAATCTTAGGATTCTCTCGGCTAAACTGCAAGAAACCCATTGCCCCAAACTCTTTGTGTTGATTTTCTTACTTTCATGAGGTATTCATAAATCCTCTCAGAATGTGAATTCCTATTTCTAATCTCTGAAACAAAAGTTTGCATTACGTTCAGACACAAATCCAGTGAGATCTTTTTGCTCAGTTAAACAGGCAAATCAGTTAAGCCATGATGAAGAAGTGGCTGAACTAGTTGGGACTGTACCAGCAACCACCTCATTCTTATTTGAGAAACATTTAGATCTCTCCTGCCCTTGCTTTCTCTACCACACCTCAAGTACATCTTAATAATAAATTTTTTGTTGCATACAAGTCCATATGACCCTCGTTTTATAATCACGTACATAGGATCGTTTTCATCTGGTCTTTTTTCCTTCTTCCTTGGATACACCCTTCCCAGGTAACTCATTTAATGATTCGCGATATATTCTCCCTTCGATTTCCCCCATGGCAGGGACTGGTTATTAGAGATGCCACTATCACCAATGTTATTAAGCCACTTGATTGCACTTCTCTAAAAAATCGCTGCAACTCATCCTCTGTCTTCATCCACATCTTTTGTATCTCTAACCTGGTTAGATGACAGTCTAACTCCACCTTTGCTCCCTCTCATCTATTCTCCACAGAGCAGGCTGTGAGCTCTCTAAATCAAACTGATCAGTCCCTCACTATTTAAAGCCCTTTAGAA
>NW_007731908.1:94845-95552 GCF_000696425.1 Galeopterus variegatus
TGTGTGTGTGTGTATGTATGTATGTATTACCAAATAAAATAAATCAAACCTCACTGCTTATACTGTAAAGCCCAAATTCTTTACAAGCCATACACTGCTCTGTGGCCCCATTCCTCCAAGCCCTGATCATGACACTCCTCTCTGTCTAGAAAGTGCCTTTTTGACAACCTACCTCTAACTTTTCCCTGACAGTCCAAAGCAAAAGATGTTGCAGTCTCCTTGGTGACTCTATGGTTCTTGGTTTTCAAGGTCCCTATAGCATTTCCATGGTGAAATCTCTGAGAAGTTTACATTAATATCTCCCCCAAGAGAGGGTGAATGCCTCCAAAGCACAGAGGTCTTCACCCGGCACAGAGCTGATGCTTCATAAATGTTGAATTAATGAATGAGTTTCTGTCCTGTATCATGTAGACCATGCCATAAGAATCACTGTGTCTCCAATTTACTATTTTTCCTTTCAGAGTAAGGGATAAAAAGATAGCTGCCTCAAGATAAGTAGAGCCTGGATTTGAAATAATTAAGTTTAAGAATGTTTTCTGGTACAGTTGAATTTCTATCCACACGTGGGCATTTTCTTTGAGTAAATGTTGTTACTGAATGGTAGAATATTAAGAATGAGTAACCGCAAATCTTGGACCATTCCCAGTCACAGAAATGGGCATTCTGAGATACCCAGTACCTTCCAAGTTCTCTTACTGTTAGAGCCA
>NW_007731908.1:95971-104081 GCF_000696425.1 Galeopterus variegatus
GCATGTCAAATATCCTCACCAGATATTCTGTAGTGAAGTTGTTCTCCTAAACACTAAATCAGTGAGGGTTTGTTGAGCACCTGTTATAAGTCCAGCACTGTACTGATCTCAAAGAGATTATCACCTAAATGTTAAAATCACTACCAAAGGCATCTGTAAAAGGAATAATATGATTAAACTCTGAGTTTTTGATATCTCAGATAAACATTTACATGAATCTACACATACCACAAAACATACAAATTTAGCTGAACAAGAGTAGAGAAAATGAAACTAGGGTGGATTGAGATACCACCTGCTTGAATGATTTTATGTTAGTATTAGCCTACAAGCAATCAAGGACTTAATTCCAAGTCTACCTTGCCTCATTGAAAGATGTATCTCTTTGTAAACAAGAAAATAAACAAAATTCACATTATGTGTAGAACATTAAATAGCTACGAGACATGTCCATGAACAGCTATGAGGCTTAAATATATTGTATGTTGAAAGGAGAATTGCTCTTTTCACCCTGAATCTCAGAATAGCCCCTTCACTAAGAACTAGTACGGAACTTAGGGTTTCTAATGAAAATATTCCATGTAGAGGACCTCAAAGGCGCCTTGAAAATCATCCACCTTTTAATGCATGTCCCCTGTGCTTGAGCAGGCAGCAGGGTCCACAGATGACCAGAATCATTCCTGAGTGCCTTCTGCTTTCTCCCCATCCTTTATAAAACAAAGTCAAAATTTCTGGCAAAGAAAATAGCCACCTGCTGCCATTTGAAAGTACAACAATTAAAATGATTCTACATGACCTTTTTTGTCCAATGCTTAATGCCACATGAACAATGTGTGAGAGAGAGAGACTTGGACATTTCTATTCGCTGCAGTCTCCAGGGATCCCTTCTGTTCCAGCAGAGGAAGCTCACTAGTTATTATACCTGATTCACTCTCTGAGGACTGTAGGCATTTTTCCCTATATTCACATGTGCCAAGATAGAGTGGATGTAATTTAAGTAAAACATTTTATTTATTTCTATTCAATAGAGTGATATTTCAACCTGTCAGAAGTATCCATTTGTTACTCTTTAAATAATAGCGTTTAACATTTATTATACTATCAATAGTAACATTTATCGATCGTTTAGCTTTTTCCAGACCTTGCACTAATCACTTTACATGCATTGACTCTTTTAACCCTTGAAGAAAACCCTGTAAGGTAGGTTTTGCCCATATCCCCATTTTGCAGTTAAGGAAACTAAGGCTTGGCCAAGGTTACATAAATTGCCCAAAACTGTACAACTAGTAAGTAGAGAGCTTGGAAGGATTCACATTTAGATCTGTTCAACTTCAAATCCTGAATTTTTAAGCCACTCCTTCCTTCTATGACAAGTCAAGTTTCTTCATTCCTTTAGTAAATACTACTGAAAGACCATTCTATGTAAGCCTTTTACTGCCTATCTCTCAAATCTGTCTATTTCCATTCATACCACCTCTCATTCAGAAGCTTCCTTAATCTCTTGTCTATTCTATGATAGTAGCCTCCTACTTGGTCTCCTCTTAGCTGCATCCCTGATCTTCATATCTGGAAACTATTTTCTGGTGTCTTTTAATGCCATCTCTGTTTTTACCTAAACTTCCCATTCCCAGAGCCCTAGCACGGGACCTGGCACACAGTGGGGGCTCAATGAATGCCTGTTGGTGAATGCACACATGTATGGATAGATGGAAGGAAGTGTGGATGAGTACAAGCATGGATAATGTATGGCTCTTGCCCCTAAAAGGGTTACCAGACCAAGAAAGAGGACGTACACATCTATCACACAAGATGGAAACTGAAGGTCCTGGTGATAAACATTACTGAAATTGCCTCTGTGTGAATGTATCTGTTCTCTTCCTCCTCTTGCCCCACAGGACCTGGAGCACACAACATCCCTAACCATAGTCAGAGGCCTCTAATGAGTTCTAGGGGAGGGACGGGTGACTGTTCACCAGAGGCAAGTTCATGGCGAAGGGGGGGGAGGTGGAAAAAAGGAGGGAGAAACGGAGTGTAATAGGACAAGACAAGAGCACCAAGGAAAAACTCTTGGGAGGTGCCCACGTGTGTTAAGCAGAGGGAGGAAAAAGAAGAGCCAAGACAGAGAAGGACACAACAGAGGACAGAGGCAAGGTGACAGAGAAGAGAGTCCCTTATTCAGCTCACGCAAAAAATATGTCCTGCATGTCTGTTGGGTGCCAGCTGCTCTTCTAATGCTGAGAACATCACAATGGATCAGCAAAAGGCAAAGACCTCTGCTCGCTGAACTCACAGCCTAATGGAAGTAAAGGGCACTCAACAAGATTAAGTCAAATTATACGATCGGAATCATTGAAAAGTGCTAAAAAATAAAGCAGGAAAGGGAGCAATGAAGGGTCAGGGAGGAGGGTTTTCAGTGTTTATGTAGGTGGCTGGGGAAGGCCTCAGGTGACGAGAAGCCAGCCGTGCAGCCATCTGAGAAGGAGCACTGCAGAGACAGGGAGCCCCCCGCAGCGTGAGGCCTCGGCACAACCCAGAAGAGCATGGAGGCCAGCGCGGCAGCATCCCAGGGCAGTACGGCCGATGGGAGGCAGAGTGAATCGACGGGGTGGCCATTGCCAGGACTGGCCTTTATTCAGCAAGACAGGAGGCTGTTGGAGGGTTTTGATCAGGGAAATGCATGACCCACGTGCTATTTAACATTGGCCGATGGGAGGCAGAATGAATCGACGGGGTGGCCATTGCCAGGACTGGCCTTTATTCAGCGAGACAGGAGGCTGTTGGAGGGTTTTGATCAGGGAAATGCATGACCCACGTGCTATTTAACATCAACACTCTGTTTTTGTTGTTGTTGTTGAGACTAAATAGAGGAGGGGCAAGAGCAGAAGCTGACAGACCAAAAAAGGAGACTGCAATAATCCAGGCAAGAGGTGAAGGTGGGTCATATGTAGATGGTGATGACGGAGGTGGGAAGAAGTGCACAATTCTAGAGATATTTGGAGAAACAGCAAGCTGGGTTCACTCATGCACCAGATATGAAGAGGGCGAGAATGAGAAGTCAAGGATTACACCAACATAGTTGGCCTGGACAGGCAGGAGATGGGAGTTGCCATTAACTGAAGGGAGGAAGGCTGCAGAAGGAGCAGTTTGGGGAGTATCGGCAGCCCAGTTGTGGGCAAGTGAAGTTTGAAATGCCAATGACCTACCCAAAGGCCGATTTGCAAGTTAGACAGTTTGCAGCCCCAGATTAGGGAGAACCAGGGGAGGACAGCGTCAGTTACTGGGGAAGGTGGTTTCAGATGTAAGGAGGAGGGTGATCAGGCCCAAAGCTGCAGATTGGTTAACAATGGTGTCATCAGCCAAGTCCCTTGGGTTTGAATGAATAGAGTAATTGCTGCTCAGAGTTGAGAAGACAGTAAGAGGTGAGGAGGAAAGCATAGCATGAGAAGACTGTGGTTAGATGAAAGGGACTAGAGAAATCTAACGCATCACCATGAGAGAATGTTGGCAATGTTATTTTGCAGGGTGTAGTCAACCTTCACCTTCCTTGACCCTCTTCCCCACACAGAGCTAAACAGAGGCATGCTGTTGAAAAACACCACGTAACAAGCCAAGGGAGGGAGTGCATTAAATCCATGAAAAATTAGGAGGTAAGGATTTGCAGCTGAAATTTGATTAACTCATTTCATTACAAAGGACATTTGTGCACAAAATAATGTAATGAAATTAATGGTCTCATTAAAATCTTTACTCACAAATTAGAGAAAGACTGCAGGCAAGAGAGGTGGGAGAGAGTTGGAGACAGGGAAAAGGGAAGGACGAGCACACGTTTTGGCATTTTTCTAGCCCTGTCTCTGTCTCCTCTATAAAATCCAGATGGGAGAAGTCAGAGATCCCACACTGTCCCTCCCCTGCTTTATAACTATGGCCATCTCCTGCTTGTGAACAACTGGATTATTTCCAAGCATTCTACCAATAGGAGAGTACTTGTGTTTAAATTATTTCTGTTGGTGGTGGTCTTTTATAAATATAAGACATCCAGAAGGAGGATTAAACTTATTGGTAATTCACCCATGATTATATACAGCTTTAATGAGTTTGCTTAGGAATTAGGAAGGGCAGTTTAAGTTGGGGGAGGGAAGGGAAAGGAGAAAAAAACGGTAATGTGCGTCTTTCAAAAGGAAACTGTTTGGGATGATGTGCAGAAATGGATTCCTGAACTATGAATGGCAGTACCAGGGACCAGAAACCACAACATAGAGCAAGAGAAAGGCATATGTGAAGATAAAGCAAAGGAAGCCTTTTCCTCACTTTTGCTAAGTGTAAGCTACATGAAAACCTCACCATGTAACTTGAATGGGGGACAGCATTTCAATAACATTCATATGAGTCATGGTAACTAAACTCTATATACTGAAGCTTCTGACTATCTCAGGATTCGTTTGGGCATTGGAAAATT
Source organism: Galeopterus variegatus (assembly GCF_000696425.1). Classification (NCBI taxonomy): domain Eukaryota; kingdom Metazoa; phylum Chordata; class Mammalia; order Dermoptera; family Cynocephalidae; genus Galeopterus; species Galeopterus variegatus. Next base: position 100,428 of record NW_007731908.1, read on the forward strand.
ATTACTTGCAGTATTCACTTTTCTTTTATTTTCTTATTGAATTTTTTATCTTGAGATCATTATAAATTCACATACAGTTGTAAAAAATAATACAGAGAGATGGCATGTACCCTTTCTTATTTTCCCCCAATGGTAACATCTTTTAAAACTATAGTACAATATCACAACCAGTATATTAACATTGATACCATCAAGATATAGAAAATTTCCATCATCACAAAGACCCTCTTTGTTGACTTTTATATCCACACCTACTTCCCCCCTTAACCCCTGGCAACTACCAATCCATTTCTATAACTTTGTCATTTCAGGTATCTTATGTAAGTGGAATCACATAGTATATAAGCATTTTGGATACAAAATCTCTGCGTAATTCTCTGGAGATTCTTCCAGGTTGCTGCATGTATCAATACTTCATTACTTTTTATTGCTGAGTAGTATTCCATGAATGGATGTACCACAGTTCATTTAACTATTCACTCACTGACAAACATCTGGGTAGTTTCCAGTTTGGGCTATTATGAATAAAGTTGCTTTCAACATCCTGTATAAGGTTCTGTATGACATAGTCTTCATCTCTCTGGAATAAATGCCCAGAGTGCAATTAATGGGTCATATGGTGTTTGCTTGTTTAGCTTTTTAGAGAAACAGCCTGTTTTCTGGATTAGATATACCATTTCACATTCCCACAGTAACATGCGAGTGATCTAGTTTCTTTACAGTTTTACCAGCAGTTGGATTTGTCACAATATTTTTAATTTAATTATTCTGAGACATGTATCGTGATAGCTCTACGCGGCCTTAGTTTGCATTTTCCTGCTGGTTAATAATGTTGAACATCTTTTTATGTGCTCATTTGACATTTGATACTCTTCCATGAAACATCTCTTCGTGTCTTTTGCCCATTTTATAATTGGATTTTTGGTTTTGTAGGGGTTTTATTTTGTTTTTACTATTGAGTTTTGAGAGCTCTTTAAATATTCTTTTGGGGATATGTGGTTTGCAAAGACTTTCTCCCAATCTGCAGCTTGTCTTTCCATCCTCTTGACAGGGTCTTTTACAGAATAAAAGTCCTAAAAAGCCCAATATAGCCCAATATTTGATAATTTTCAAATGTTATCAGGATGGCTACCAGAAGGCAGCTGGTGGAGTTTGAAATCTAGAGATAGCCATCATACCCTCCTAACCAACTCCACCCATTTCCTGTCCCAACCTGGTTTCCATTAAGGAAGAGAGGAGGCTCCAAAATTTGAAGGAATGCAAAGGTGGGAAGCAGAGTTTCCAGTGCTGGGCTCCAGAAGAATGCGTAAATAGCTCAGCTATCACTTACCACGCCAGTCAACATCCTGTGCACATTAAAGCCACATTCCATAGCAGAGATCCAGATGAGAAACGTGCTTTGTACCCAGGTGAGGGAGTTTCAGGGTGTTTTGGATTTCAGTTCATAGGATTGGCCAGAAGCCCATTCACTTCTCTACTTTGGCTATACTTCCCTCAAGTTTCAAGCACCTCAACATCACATAAAAATAAGCCCTTTTCTTTTTTTCTTTTTCCAACAAACTAGCTGCTGTTATTTCCTGATTCTCCAGCACTCTAAGTCAAAAACGTGAAAAGCAGCATCTACACATATCTCATGCTAACATCCAGAAACACTTCAGGTGGGCCGGCCCGGTGGCGCACTGCTACAGTGCGCTGCTTGGGAGCACAGCGGCGCTCCCGCCGAGGGTTCGGATCCCACATACAGACCGGCCGCTCACTGGCTGAGCGAGGTGCGGGCGCAACACCAAGGGTTGCGATCCCGTTGCCGGTCCCGGTCCGGTACGGGCGCGACACTGAGGGTTGCGATCCGCTGCCGGTCACGAAAGAAAAAAAAGACAAAAAAAAAAAGAAAGAAACACTTCAGGGAAACCTAAATTTTGAGAAGAAAAATATCCACCAACTTTTTACTGATACCACCACCCATTTCACAGGATTATTTGTTTTTGGTTTTGGTTTTGGTTTTTTTCCTTCCAAGCAGCACTGGGCTAAGCAAAGGAGTCACTTTCTCTGCCTTCCCACACCCCCGCCCTCCCCTCTGTGGGGAAGGACTGCCTGAAAACCACTTGGAAAAATGCCCAAGCCAGGCATCATGTTTTCAGAGGACCCTTTTCACGATTGCCAAGGTGAAAGAGAATAAGCAAACATTTATACGTCATAAAACACAGGGCCTTCCTGGTCATCATCTTTTGGCAAATTCAAACTCTTGAGTATAAATGAGATAACATAAATAAAACAAGCTGGAGGAAACCAATAAACACGGGCTCAGGTCTCCTCTGTGACTCCTTGAAAAAGATCACTCTCAAAGTCTCAAGGCATCAGATGTAAATGCAAAAATTCACAAAACATTAGGGATTAGGCTTGGGGGTAGAATCTCTCATAACTGCATAGTCCAGAGGATATAGCATGTCTTAGCATGAGCCCATACAGCTACGTAGGTAGGGAGAAGAGGAGATACGAAATTGTCGAATAAGTGAATCCCCAAACCTGCGTTGGAAATTATGGCCAACTGGAAGACTAGGGTAGAAAAGAGAGGAAGTCATGGGGTAAAAGGAGAATTTGCAATACAGACATGAAACTCTTCCGAGAGTCTTTGAATTCAATTTTCCTTCATCCAAATGAAGGCCGACATTATAAAATAGCATTTGGGGGAGAAAGGTAGAAAGGAAAATAGTGCTAAAAATTAGCACATTCAAAGAAATATGATCTTTCATATTGAGAGCCCTCAAATGTAACAGAAGTTTGAAAGAATCAAACTCTATTCCAGAGCTGGCATCTTATTTAGTCTACAGCTTTCTGATTCAATACCAGACAGGTGATGAAATAAAATGGAGAAATTAGCTTTCCATATTATTTACCTTTGGTTTTCTGTGCTACATAAGGCACCAGAGGAAGGAATACTTGCAAAAAATAAATAAATAAAAATGAATAACCCCAGAACAACTTGGGAATAATATCTAAGTACTGAACTGGTCCAAACTGGAACTCCTAGGAGGTGTCTGTGCTGTCTCACGCAAACTAATCAAAAATTCCTGCACCTTGCAATAGGCAGCCAAATTGTGCATCCTGCCTCCAGCAGATAAGCCTTCACAGTTGTACAATGCTGTCTAGCAGGTAAAAGGAAAACCACTGACCACACTGAGCAACTTGCAGTACTATTTGAACATGAAAATAACAGATGGATTGAAAGTGACAGACCTAATAAGCAACTTCCAGAATCTGCATGAACCTAATTGCAGAAAATCCTTAGTGCAGCTGCTTCTATTTGCTTCCTCAAATCCTTAAGCCAAACAACCTAGATCAGAGTCTCGGCGTGTTTTTGAACTGCCCAAGCCGTCTGAAATGTACTGTCAGATTTATCTGAACCATGGCTCCAATTAGGAATTATTCAAGGAAGTTTCCCAAAATTCTGCAGGGAGGAATGTTAGTTAGGGTATTGGATTGTATTTGTGCTTTATTGCTTGTATTTTCAATACTTCCCTCACTCAGATTTCTTATTTTTTTTTTTTTTTTGTCTTTTGTCTTTTTCCGTGTCCGGCCACGGATCGCAACCCTCAGTGTTGCCCCCGTACCGGACCGGGACCGGCAACGGGATCGCAACCCTCGGCGTTGCTCCCA
>NW_007731908.1:104480-128879 GCF_000696425.1 Galeopterus variegatus
CCGAACCCTCGGGCGGGAGCGCCGCCGCACTTCCCAAGCGGCGCACTATCCAGTGCGCCACCAGGCCGGCCCACTCAGATTTCTTAAGGAAAAAAAAAAAGGTACATATTTTCAATTGATGAAGCAATAATAATCAAACATCTTGAATCCTAAGGTCACTCTATGGTTGGGTAAACCTAAACTATACTTTTATTGAGAAGTATGTAGTTCCTCAGAATTAGACACACTCGAGGATAGGAGGATCTGTTTAAACTTTATTTCCCACTGTTTTGTCTGCATGCTTAATTTCCCTTTCACAAATAACTTCAGGTACTGGAAGAATCAGGGGGTGGTTGTAATGAAATAGAAAGGACTGCTAATCACTCCATCTTCTTTAAGTAAACTATCCTAGTTCCATTGTGCCTGTTTGTAATATTTTCTTCTGTAATGTTTGTGTACCCCACCCCCACCCCCCCCCAAAAAAAATACATAGGTTGAAATCCTAACCCTCAGTGTGGTGGTATCAGGAAGCAGAGCCTTTGGGGAGGGGTGATTAGTGCCCTTATTAAAAAGGTCTCAGGGAGCTCTTTCACCCTTCCCACCAAGTGAGGTTTTAACAAGACAGTGGCCATCTATAAAACAGAAATCTGACTCCACCAGGCACCAAGTCTGCCAGCAGCTTAATCTTGGACTTCACAGCCTCCAAAACTGAGAGATACAAATTTCTGTTGTCTATAAGCCACCCAGTCTATGGTATTTTTGTTATAGCAGCCCAGATGAATAAAGACAACATTATACAACAGAACAACTCCCAGCCTTCCCCAGGAAGAAAACCGTCATCCTAGGGGACAATCTGAGACTTCACTGCCATTCTTTGTCAAAGAGGCTCTTTGAGATTAGGCAAACATCCAGCAGTGCCACTACTTCAGCTTTGGTGCAGTCCTGGAAAACTGTGACAGTGCCAACTGTAGTCCCACTGCAGTCCCTTCCAGTCTTAGACAACTCAGAGAATTAGGTGTTGTTTTCAGTTTCCCCATGAGCAAGCACAACAGTGAGTTAGGGGTGGAGGGGACACCAGTGACCCTGCACTGATCTTGCCCATAAAATTGATGCGTATTCTTTCTACAACCAAGATCTAGCATCTGCAAAGGCATTTCTATGTGACCAAGGTAAATTGTGACTTCTGAACAACTCTGTTCTTGCCTGTGCATTATACTGCTAGCCCTATCCTCCTTTCCTGGGAAAGAAATTATACTTTTCCAAACCATAATTGCCTTTAATATTAATTTATTACATCTTTCTTGGTGGAGGCTTCATTTCTGGATGTGCATTTTATCATGATATTTACTTTCTATTCACAAACTTCTAAGTGCTATTATCCTGAATGAAAATTAGACATTTTCACTGATGAAAAGTCATACTTTAATACTTGATTCAGAATGTCCAGGGCTTCTAGCTCCTTGTACAATAGTTTATCTAGTAAAAGAAGTTTTTAGCAACATTTCTTTTAGGTTGTACTATTTAGAGATGTTGCCCTGTTTAGTAAGTCAAATTCTGAACCACATGGGAATGACAGGAGGCATAGCAGAAAACAGCAATATCTCTGCCTTCCACAAGGTTTATCTTCCTCTAGGTGATATTTCATCAATTTGTTCATTCGTTCATTTCTTCGTTTATCAAATATGTACTGGCACTGATAATGCGCCAGGTTATGTTCTCATCACTGGGGTTATGGCAGTGATCAAAATGGGTAAAACCCCTGCCCTCTCAGGGTTTATATTCTAACAGCAGTGACAGACAACAAAAACATAGATAATGAATGGTCAGATCATGACAAGTGCCATATAGAAAATCAAGTAGCAAAGGAATGGGGTGTACAGGCAGTGGAATGAGCGCTGGGGACAATGTCTAGGGAGGTGCTATCTGAGCAGAGACCTGATTAAAAAGGGAGTGAGCTGCAAAGGTCTGGGGTAAGAACCTTCTAGGTAGAGGGGATAGCACATGCAAACGGCTCGAAGAGAGAATGAGCCAGGAATGTTCCCAGAATAGAAAGGCCAGCGGCACTGAAGGAGGTGGATAAAGGAGAAGGGGAGAGATGCACTCAGAGAGGCACCCCCTGGCCCTGCGAGGGGGTTTGGATTACATTCTGCATTCGATGGGAAGCAAGGCAAGGTTCTGAGCTGAAGAGTCATATGAAATGTTTTGCTTTAAAATATAGATAAGTGTGTGTGCATGTATATATATATATATATATATATATTACATATATATATATTACATATATATATATTTGTAATATATTTTTTTTCTGGAGAATAAACTGTAAAGGAGAAAAAGCAGAAACAAGAACAGACTGTGACATAAAGTGAAAAAACTCAGCATCTGGAACACTTAGGTTTTGTCCTGGGGCCGTTTGTGTAATGGACATCAGCAGACGGCAGCTGCCCTCACGAGCTTGAACGCCACTTCTGCCATGAGACCATGGATACGTTATTTCAGCCTGTCTGTGCCTCGGTTTCCTCAACTATGAAATGAAAATAATAATATCACCTACTTCGAGGGTTGTCATGAGAATCAGATGAGTAATGCAAGAAAACCACTTCAGTCTACAGCCCATAGTAAGAACTCCCTGAAGGCTGCGATTATTGTTCTCTTTATTGAGGCTAATGACTTGCACTCTTGCACTCGTAGTTCCTCTTTCAAATTGATTAAAATATTCTAGAATGAAAGAACTATATCTTTTTCTTCTTACATGTTATAGTCTGAGATTTCAAATGTCAGACCTACAAAACATATCTGTTGAATTGAGTTATTGGAACCCCAAAACACCGAGATGTCAAAATCAGCATCCACCTGAACAACCGTGGGACTCTGGTAAAGTTACCCACTTTTTTTTTAATTCCTGATTATTCAATTTTTTAAAAAACTAATCAGCTCCTTGCTCCAGGAAATACATCAACAAGCAATGTAAGAACCTTCTGTGATCAAACAGCACGCCTCGTCCTCACTCTGTATCCTGTAGTGGGACTCTGGTAAAGTTACCCACTTTTTTTTAATTCCTGATTATTCAATTTTTTAAAAAACTAATCAGCTCCTTGCTCCAGGAAATACATCAGCAAGCAATGTAAGAACCTTCTGTGATCAAACAGCACGCCTCGTCCTCACTCTGTATCCTGTAGCAAGAACTCAGTCAATATTTGTGCTACTAATAACAACATCTGCAGTGAGGGGATTTGAAGTGCATGGTACCTAGAGACAATATTCACATCATGACAATAGAAAAGAATGATTTCTCTAGGCCAATGTACATTTAACACAAGAGGTTGCTTCTTCTGAGAAGTCTGGTGTGCATACCTTTGGGATCTCTTAACAGGATCAATTAAAGGCGTTTTGGTTTTTGCTGTTTGGGCAGTTTCTCCCCGCCTGTTACACCACAGTTGTCTCTTTAGTTCCTCTTTTGAATTTCTTTTGGCACCAGCATATTGAGAGTTCAGTTATTAGTCTTAGTGGGTGACCACATCAACACTCTGGCCTCCATCCCAGGCTTAAAAGAAATAATCCTGTGAAGATTTTAGCCTACTCCTTTGCAAGAAGCTGCCTGTTGCTTCAAGTCAAGGTTCTGCAGTTCAGTGATTCATCTCTCACCATGAAAAGGTGTGAAGGTGATCGTTTTCTGGAGATTCATAAGGTCATTTGGGTCACCTAGTCTTTACCATTCTTTCTGAGTTAAGAACAATTATAATAATCAGCATCATCAAAGGATTCACGTTAAGCATTAATAGTGGACCAAATTCTATCTACCTGAATGGTTCATGGGGTACTGGAAATTTTTGTCCCTGGTTTCTTGGGGTCTTTTCTCATTGTTATGAATTTATTGTGACATACTTAAGAAATCATATCACTGTATAAAATCTAGCAGTCAAAGGGTGACCAATGTCACAACAGATCACCCTGAAAATTAGTCCTACCAGACCCTATTTGTTGAAAAAGCAGCATTTCTTTTATCCTGCCATGATCAACTTACTAGATTTCCTTCTTTTACTTTCTATCTCAAAGCTTTTAAAGAGGAAAATGAAGTCTATCAATCCATTAGAGCAACTAATTTTGTCCAATTAAATGAAATCCTCTTTCTTTGTCCAGTACAAAGTGGAGAGAGGAAAAAAACATGAACACCAAAAATAAGAGTAATATGAAAACCTCATTTTATCTTATGACTTCAAGATTTTTTCAGCAGAGCTATCCACACATATTAGAAAGTTCAAGTTATGGTAAAATAGCCGAGATGATATTATCATTTAATCCAAAAGATGTGTCATACATCTCTAAATCATGAGGCATTGACTTTCTTTAAAGACTTTTAATTTTTTTAAATATGAACTCTCAGATTCCACCTTGCTACAGACCTGCCACACTCTACATTAGTTCCAAAAAAAGGACGAAAGTAATATATGTAAGCAAAGCCTAGACTCCTTCTTTAAGCAAAGCCCAGAGTCCTTCTCTAAGTAAGACCCAGATTCCTTCCCTTGCCAGCAGATCCTCTACTTTGCATCACCTACTCAAACACCCTGGAGCCATCGACTCCTGACGGATTGTTGACAGGTTCATTCACATCTTTTGCCAAACACACAGAACTCCTGAGGGCTTTAGAAGATGTTTCCCTAGATCCTCAGGGAACGTACACAAATATAAAGTTCTTAATTTTAAATATTCTAGCATGAGAGATGGTATAACCCAGCTTGGAACAGTGTAAATAGAGAAGTTTGAAGAGGGAATTGGCCTTAGACTATAGCTAGTTGTCCTCATGGATCCATTCATGGAACTTGTTTTCAATCAGTTGGGCAAGTCATAACTGACCAACTGATGAGTGACTCTCTGCTGGATCAAATATTCCTTTTGATATGAATGAATAGGTATTGAGGTGCATCTGTGGGCTCAGCATAATCAAGGGGAGGTAGAGGATAAAGAAAAATAAAAGACATGATTCCTGCTCACCCAGAGCTTACTTAAAGAAAGCTCACACAGGAAGCAACAACCACAAAGCAGAGTGTGATCGAGGCTGGAAACTTCCTGGCCAGGAAAGCTTCCAGAGGGAGTGCTTTGAGCCCTGGCTGAGTACAAGAGCTCTCTAAGATGAGATCTGGGAGAGAGGAGGAGGAGGTGGCAGATTCGCTGCACAGTGAGGAGAACAATTTTGCTAGAGCAGCTGGTATGGTTGGGAATGGTTGGCAGGTGGGGTGGGCACTGGCAACAGAGATGCTTTTCTCCTCCAAAGAAAACAAACAGCCAGAGATTGTTAGATTGTTGCATGTACAGGTCAAAGAGAGACTGGAGGAGTAAAGAGCATGAGTGCCAATTCCTGAAACCACCGTGATGTCACCAGGTGGCATGACTCAACATATTGCTCCCACATCAATCTTCCCTTCCATTTCCTCATCAGCAAAATTGGGATAACCTCTAGATGCCTTGCAAAGCACAGTTAATTAACGTTTATGACAAATGAGGAGTTAAACAATGGGTTATGTAAACGCATAATAGCAGCAAGGACCAAAATGCTTTGCCTGTGACATTTTGACTTGAAAGGAGATGTGAAAATACAAAAACAAAAAACAAAAAAACACCAAGTAGAGTAAGACCTACTAGGGGCAGAGAGTACTGATGAGCACGTGAAGCACCCTCAGTGCTGTCTGTGGAATGCAGGACTCCACAATGGCATCTGGTCACATGTTATAAACGCTGTGCCCAGTGCTCACAATTGATTCTATGTATTTAATAAAGCTACCATATACTAGCTGTGTGAACTCAAGAGATCAAGCAATTATGACAGGTACTAAAACTACTCATATTCTTACAAGAGCATCTTCCCAAATCCTCCCCTGGTGTCATATCACTTGTCTTAATTACTTTGACTAAAGGTCATCCGTTTGAGCTGAAATCTCTCCTACTACTATACAATTTTCAAAAACAAATATATGATAGGTGAACATTTCTATTTAATACCAGGAAAAAATGAACAAGATTCAACTAGTAAGAGAGAAAGCAAGTGGCTTTCAGAGAGCAAAAAAGATCATTTGAATTCAAAGAATCCTTTTTAGCCCAGTGTCCCACTGCGCCTTACTAATACTCTATTATTATCACTGTTAACCTCACTTGAAACAAGGAAAAAAATGTAGCACAGAGAGAGTTCGTGACTCCTCAAGGTCATGATGCTAGACAAGCTAAGTTGGAAAGATCTGGAGGCAGAAACAGGAAACTTGTGCCTCCTGTGTTTGCCACCTAGTAGCTATGTGAACTTTGGTCAGTCGCTGTACCAGTTTCCTCCTCTGAAAAGTGGAGACGCTGTTATTTCATGGATTCTAAGAGATGTAATTTTTTTTCATTGAACATCTCTGAAATGGGGAAGCATCATAACAATTGATGATGTAGTTTAATTCTCATTTTTTTTCTTGCTTAGTCATAAATGAAATAATGATGTGTCTTAAAATCCGTGGATCTTAGATTTGATAGAAGGCAGTAATAATAACCAGCTCTGAGAGGAATATGTAAGTGTGCAACAAACATGGGAAGGATGTGCATGCGGATTGTTAGGCTGGGGAAGCCACTTCAATCAGGGAAACTCATTCAGTGACTGGAATTTGCTAGGGTGATAAATAATTAACTTTGAAAAAAAACTCACAGCTGGATCTAGTCCTAACTTTTGGAATGCATGACTATTAAATCTGACAAACCTTAAAATACCCAGCCAGGAGTAGGGAACAGGCATCGTTCGGTCAGTGCAAACAAAACAATCAGAAGTTTCATGGAATGCATCTGAGAAGTCTATTATTTAAATCTGAATTCCATATTAGCTTGTCATCTTGATATTTTTGACAAGTGCATGTAAGAATTTTTGACACTGAGGAAGTTTCCAGTATACTTTCACTACACACACACACACACACAAAATAAACGTAAAATACATAACTGTGTTTCTAAATTGCTACTGTTTATTTTAAGAAATAAAACATTCATCATCTTAAAATTCTGCACTTCTGTACACTGATTGCTATGTGTTAAGGGTGAGGGTAGTAGCAAATTACAGTCAATTCTGCAGCACAGATAAACTGCAGCTGTTTCTAGTTCTGTTTCTGCAGCATCCATAGAGGAATTCAGAATGCACTGAGAGCCGGCTTTTCTTATTTCACCCGCAAAGGACTTGCTGGCTTAATTACCCTCGGGGGTCCTGTGTCAATTATGTCCATAGATCTGGAGAAAGAAGATGCAGAAAATAAACAGCCAGCATCGTTTAAAAGAATGCAAGAATCCCCTCAACTGAGTTTGCGTTCTCTCCCTCCACCCCTTGCCTTCTGGAAAGTTTGGAGACCAGTCCCCTCGCAGCCCGGCCATGCCCGGCTCATCTCAGAAGGATCTCTCTCCGCCTGGTGTCTTCATTCGCTGTGGTCACACAAGCCTGGCCTCAGAAGGCTGCGGTACCTCTGCGTTCTCCTGCCACGGTGCCTGCCAGCCTTGCCACCCTCTGAGCGAACACAATGACCTTCACCCTCAGTCGTTGCTCAACATTAAAGCTACAGCGAGAGGCATGGAAACAGCAAGGCATGGATTAATTTTTTCCCTGTGAAACAAGGACCAGTAGCATGATATCACCTACCATTTATGGAGAGTTCACTTCAGGCTGTTCATCTCATGTAGGCCCCCATGATCACTGTAAGCATAGACAAGCGTGGTTAGGGGGATTCTTAATGCGGTAGAGGAATTTTGCTACAGCTTGAGGATATTGAACTTAGATACGAGGCACCCCAGACTGAGAGGCAACTGTCCTGAAGTCTAAAGAGCTGGCACCCGTTTCCATCCAAACCCAGGCTGTCTGGCCCTGGAGCCCACACTTTTAACCAATGTCCTCATGTTTGCCTTCCTGGTATGAGAATCCTGGGTATGCATGAGGAAAGGAAAGTGTAGGAAGGAAAACCAGAAGGTTGTCAACACTCCACAACCCTGACCTGGGTCAGCTCAGCTCATATCACAAGAACTGTGATATTTTGACATGTGACTCTCTCCTGGAGTCCAGGCTGACAATCAGAGCCCATAGTTTACATTTGAAGCTTGGATCCCTTAGTCAAGTACATTGAAGCCAGGGTTAATGTCAGGTTGTCTCATAAAATTAGCCCAGGTTTAGGAAGCGGTTTTGATTGGCAGCTTTGAAGAGACAGGGGAAGGCAACAGAGATCAGGGTGGAGTCTCACTAGGTGCCAAAATTCTGCCATAACTCCAAACAAAAGCTCCTAAGCTTTTCCAAAAGCAATCCCACCCCAGCAATTATGTGGGAGAGGCTTGCACTTTGCAAAGAGCTAGCAATCCTGCTGAGGAATTATGCAGTTAATGTGCTAGAAAATCTTTTATGAAATGGCATTTCCTTTTCCAGCTTTCCAGCCTCCCACACCTGGGGTTTGCCAGTTTCTTGTATAAAAACAATGGACTCACTGGCACTGCTGGATTTCTTTTCCATTGAAAAAGTGACAAACCATGTCATAACCACCCACCATCTCCTTGAAACCCACCCAGCTGTCTGGACACCTCAATCAGGCTTAGCAGCTCCTTCATGTCATTGAGAGACTTGGTTGCTTGGTGGCAATGACACCCAGCTCACCTTCTACCATTACCCCTCAGGAGATGCTTCTTCTTGTTGTAGCTTCTTAATCATTATCTTCATCTCTAATCTTGTCAAACCTGCCATGAACAGTTGTAAGAAGATAATTCTTTTCTTACGCCCAGCACCATACCTAAAATGGCCCTAAGAAAAATATTGGGCTTTCTCCAGCCTAAGCTCCATTATCTTCATCTCTAATCTTGTCAAACCTGCCATGAACAGTTGTAAGAAGATAATTCTTTTCTTATGCCCAGCACCATACCTAAAATGGCCCTAAGAAAAATATTGGGCTTTCTCCAGCCTAAGCTCCATAGAGCTGTGTGTTTGTATTCTTTGTGTCTTGTCTTCCTGATCTGTCACGGTGTGACCCTGAACCAGTTGCTTAACCTGTCTGGGCTCTGGGCACCGCATGGATAGTAAAGTGGGCTCTTTTACTAGTATGATTTTGTATGTCCAAATACTACAAGAGTAAGAATTCTCTCTTATCACCTTGAAATGCAAAGTATTAACCATGAATCAGTAAAATTGTTAATTAAATACTAAGTGCTGATGCATAGAATCTGAAAAGAAGCTAATATTCTCACCTAATATGGGCACCTATTTTCTCCCGGTGGACATCAGAGTAGACACAGCACATCCCAAAATGGTAAGAGACAAATGGCCCCATGTTCAAGAGAAAGGACCACTTTTAAGGACCATCCTGTCATTGACCTAGGTTCCAAAGGTGCAGAAGATAAATTGGCTGAGAGGCCACCATCTAAGCAAATCAATTTCTCCATGTGGATGGGGAAGTGCATTCCTGGGAGTTGGGTATGTGGGGTGAGCCCAGCGGAGTTTTCCAAAGGGACAAAAATGCCTCAAGAGTTTAGTCCAAAAAGAGTCGGGAAGGGAATGAATAAGAGCCATGTTGTCGGAAAAATAAACCAAATATCAGGAAGTCGATTAAAAAATAACATAACATAGCATGGGATGATCTGAGGCTCGATATGAATGCCAATCCCAGGGCAGTCTGGAATGGACTTTCAGGGACTTGGTCCAAGCAGCAAGCTGGGAATAGAATTTAGCAAAATGGGATTTGCTAAAGTGTCATAATAGAAGTTGCTCACATTATTTGGATATTTTGGAGCAGATTTTATGTATCCATGAAGTAGAGCCCAGTCTGATCTCAGGAAATGATTGTTTCTTAAAGGGTCAGGCTCAGGAAGTCCTGTTACAATAGGGATTTATGAATGCTTTGGATAAATCTTCTATGCAAATTAATATAGCCTAATATTAGGCTACATAATAAAAAGAATTCACAGTAAACAAGTCAGAATTTTAAGAAATGAAATGACCCATCACATCACCTTTGACAGTTTTTATTATAGTATGTAACGTGTCAGTATTAGGATAACATTATAGAAGCTTAGGAACTTCACAAGTCAATAGCTAATTTGACTTCTTAGTGGACGGAAAAGAAAAGAAAAATCATCCTGACAGATGTATCCCATGAAAGCCAAATGCTAAAAATTAAAGAAAGCCTGTGACATTCCTGCCAAGTCTCATTCTCTTCAAGAGAGCTCTCTTGTAGGTGAACAATTTCAGATAGTTTTGTTTATAAAAACCACCTCCCAGATGCTGGACTAGGCCAAACCCCAAGGCTGGTCTTGGGTTCCAAGACTAATGAGAAGGTGAGTTAGGAAGACAAGGAATTGGTTAAGACTACTTGCACTAGTGTTTACTCTTCAACCAGCACACACTCATTCTGAGAAGCACAGGTGAGTGGTGAGGCTCTCAGTCTCTCTAGTTACTCAGAGTGCCAGAGGTGGTCTCGTAGTCCACCAGAAGTGAGAATCCTTCCACCTAGATGAGACAGGGCCTCCGGCTGGTTACTGCAGGTAACAAGGTTCAGCAGGGGAGGGGGACAGCTGCCCTTGTGCCCACCCCTCTTTATTACCTGCTGAGGAAATCTGCATCACATTTACGATCAGTGTTCAATTTTTTCTCTTCATCATTGGGTCTACTAAATCTTTCAATGCCCCAGGCCATACAGCTGCCCTTGTGCCCACCCCTCTTTATTACCTGCTGAGGAAATCTGCATCACATTTACTATCAGTGTTCAATTTTTTCTCTTCATCATTGGGTCTACTAAATCTTTCAATGCCCCAGGCCAGGCAATGGTCTACCACAGAAGAACTGAGCCTGCTTCGCATTTTTTAATGACATGATAGCATTAGGCTATCTCCAGAAAACTTTGTAAGCATTTGTTTAAAGACCTACAGAGAAACCAAAATCTCCACGAATTTTTATGGCAGCAATAAAGGGCAAGAGGAGCTGGTATGAAAGACCCCTTCACACCTGACACCTTGTCCAGTGTCCACTGAGGCCAACAAAGAATACCATCAAATATGGGAGAATATCCAGACTGTGAGCTGACACCACAGCAAGCTGTCCAGCCTGCTGGGCAGGGTTAGGTAGGCTTTCTAGAAAATACCGTATTTTAAATTCTGTGCTAAGCAGTGGATAGCAGAAAAGCCAAATATCCCTGTTCTCCCAGTACAGAAGAGAGTGTCCTCAAGCTTTCCCCCAGGGAGTGATTGTATGGAGAGCAATGCCCACGCTGAGCTCTAAGCTGCCAGGATGAAATGACATGCAAAGGGAAAATGAGGGCACACTGCTGAAGGCAAGGGTAAGAGAACAGGGCATGTGTAACATGGGAACAACAGCCAGAAAGCCAGAGAGCAATATGAGATGCAACTATCGAGAGAAACAAAGGGCGGCCAGACGATATTTCACAAATACATTAGCAACAAGACAAAGGAGAATGTAGACCCGCTAATTAGAAGGGAGGGAAAACAAATAGCAGATGCATCAGAAAGCTTGAGCTTTTAATACCTATTATGCTCTAGGCTTCACAAAATGGTTAGCTATCCTCAGAAGCTGCATATAAACCACAGTAATGAGCACATGGGGAAAGAAGGAGAAGTTTAAATGGAAACCAAACAGATTAGTAACTACTTAGTCAAGCTGGATGGCTTCAAATCAGGACCTGACAAGAGTCACAGTGCTATGGTAATGAAGCTAGCTTATGAAATGCAAGTTTCTGTTAAAAATTCTTTGAAAGAAAGGAGAAGATTTCAGATGGGCGAATCTCAGGCAGTCACAGGGTCAGAGTTGAGTGAGAAAAAATTAGAGGTGGCTGGAAACAGAAAGAGCATTGACCATCAAGGGAGGAGCAGAGGTAGCCCCCGCTGTGTGATAGTCAAGGTGAGATAAAAATGTAGAGTCATCTGCGCCAGTCCAAAGGAGAGGTAAGGAGGACTCTACTAGCCAGCGTGCCACAGATAGATAAGAGCTTGGGATGAGGTCCTGGAAGTGCCATGTTCCAAAATAGAACCACCATGTCTCAGTGAAAACATCAGGCACTTGACCAAAGTAGGCGAAATTGGGAGCTAACCACAGGTCTGGAAAGCTGCTGAGGCACAGTCCTAGAAAGCTGAGTCAAGGTTCTGCACCTTTAGTTATCAGATAAATAATAGCTAAAATAGTTTTCAACCCTGCTCTGTGTCATGCACTATGCTAAGTACTTGATATGCATTTTTAATTTAATTTTCTCAATAATCTGAGAGATAGGTGCGATTATTATTTATATTTTATAAGCTCCTAACTTCCTGGAGCCTACCCTTCATGTAACTGATCTGAAGAGACAGAGTCAGAATGGTGAACAAAAAGGGAGAAGTTGTGTTTCTCTTTATCTGCCAACTCTAAACTGCAGAATCCATACAACCTCTTTGATTCATTAGCTACAGCAAAGGACATGACATGTGATTTATAATATATATTTTTTATCAATATGCAGCTCCAAAAGTTCCGCCAAAATGTTCATGCTTCTTCCTTAAAGCCATAAACAGATGTGTTGCTTTAACAAATAAGAAACGTGAAGCTCTGCATACTCATCACATCCAGATACTGAGGAAGGAATGCACGGGGTAGCTGGGCAGCAGTGGCCCACACTTGGCTGCAGGAAATGAAAGAGAATGGTCACAATCCAGCCAGGGTCTCACAGGTGGCAACATCTTGTAAGGTCATTTTTACCTGGGTCAGGGATGAAATAAATGTACAACTCCCTCATGTTTACTGCACCTAGGCAAATATTGCTAAATAATCCCAGCAATCTTACTCTTGGGGCCAGGACGGGACCCAAGAGTCCTTCTCCACACATGATACAAGATTCTGTTTGCAAAACTAATTGTAAGTGCTTTATGTAGTAATTCTTCCTGGTATCATGGTGTCTGGAACTACCAGAAAGTAGAACTTCCTGTTTTGATTTTTTTTAATCCATTCATCCAAGCAACATTAGGAAATATTGGGTTCTAACAGGCAAAATAGATCTCTTCACCATATCCCTTCCCAATCTTTGGCATGTCAATTGGAATTGTACATGTCCATGAATACATGAGGTGTACATAAACACGGGACATGTACATGAACATGAGTATAGTTTATAGCATTTCCCAAATGTCTGAATCACTGGGACCATCTTCCCACAGAACATATAACACCCTATAGGGCACCCCAAGGTACATATTTTTGAAAGGCCGATAACATTTGTATTGAATAACCAAAAGTTTATTACTAATCGTACTTAATGTGTTTCTTCTTTGGATGGCATTACACAATGGTCAGCCCTGGGTTAAGTACAGGACAGAGCCAAGCAAACAGAAAAGGTGCTCAATGTTGAGATCCAGACTGGAGGGTTGGAGATAACATTTGTATTGAATAACCAAAAGTTTATTACTAATCGTACTTAATGTGTTTCTTCTTTGGATGGCATTACACAATGGTCAGCCCTGGGTTAAGTTCAGGACAGAGCCAAGCAAACAGAAAAGGTGCTCAATGTTGAGATCCAGACTGGAGGGTTGGAGCTCTCTCAGTATCCCCTGCTGAGAGTAAGGGTTGATTCTAGGGTCTCGTGCAGAATGGAGTCTACCTATGGGTGGTCAGATTAGTCTACCTCTAGAGAGGTGAGGCAGGGAGAAGGTGGCAGTCACAAATAACCCTGTAGAAAAACCCTAACAGATTTCTATTCCTGTCCAATTTCTTTTTTTATATGCACCATGCAGTTATTCCAGGCCATTGAGTTTTAATGTAATTTATTAGGTTCCAATGTTCTTTAGTAACACTCCAGGCTTGACTATACATATATCTTTCAGTGAATATCTGGAAACATTTTAGAGACTTAGCTACATGCATTTAAGCCATTTCCAAGAGTGGGTTATTCTGCAGATGGCCATTTACACCCATTGCACTTCAACTTTTATTGATTTAACAGTCAGAAGATGACTTGTCCTTAGCATTTTGAGGCATCTTACTATAGTGCTGTATACACTAAACTACATGTTGCTTGGGAGCTGGTGAAACCTGGTATGTTAGTCTAAAACCAGCATAAGAGAGCCCCTTAGCCTTTACCATTAAGACTTCCCTGAGTCTAAAATAAGAAGATGGTCTTTGCAGCTGGGGTGAGGACATCAGGCATCCATTCAACCTCCAGGCAGCACTCATTTGCTCAACAAATACCTGTACTTATTGAACACATTCTCCATTAACACTGGATGCAACAATAAAAACAGACACAGCACAGTCTCTGCCCTCACAGAGCTGATGGTCTCCATGCAATATCAGTGGTGGAGTTGTGCAGGAGCGAAGTGAGCCTCCACCACTGCAGCCCAGGAGTTACCACCAATTTCCATCTAGTAAATTAAAGACTTCATATTTAATCATAAATGGCACCATCCAGCTTCCGGTTAAAGTCCTTAAGCCAGCAAAGTTGCTACAACTCTGAATTTTTGTCGATAAACTGTATGCATTAATGATTAAAGCAGATTTAGTTTCAATTATGCACAAATAGAAGTTGTATATAAAGATATGTAATCTGTGTGTGCCTACTTAGTAGGAAAGGCTTTTAGTGAATGAAGTCTTCTGTGACAATCGGTACTTAAAATAAGAAGAAATGTGGAAAGATCAAAACAAAATAAAATAAAAGGAATAAGAAAGAACTAGAGTAGCAATGTAGAATGGAAACCCTCAAAAGACATTTTCTCTTGAACTCAGTATGTTTCTCAGAGAGCAAAGTTCATCACAGAAGTTTGAAAGATTATATTCCTTCTGGGGGCATGCACCAGCATGTGTGTGTGTGTGTGTGTGTGTGTGTGTGTGGTGTGTGTGTGTGTGTGTAAATCTAACAGAAAAATAA
Organism: Galeopterus variegatus; assembly: GCF_000696425.1. Taxonomy (NCBI): domain Eukaryota; kingdom Metazoa; phylum Chordata; class Mammalia; order Dermoptera; family Cynocephalidae; genus Galeopterus; species Galeopterus variegatus. The sequence goes on from NW_007731908.1 coordinate 119,333, forward strand.
TCTTCTTCTCGGAGATTCTGAGATTTGAGGTTGCAGCCAAGCCCTAGCTAGTGTAAACACAAGATGGACAGACTCCTGAATAAATGTGCAATCTTTATTAACACAGAACTGAGATCCAGGGTCTGTAGTCACTTTTATATTATGACCACATGAAACAGCCCATGTATCAAAAGCATTCTATGAGCTTAATTTTAAGTTGCTTCAAAGGAGATTTTTACTTCCAGAGATAACAATTTAGGAGACAGTCTTTAGAAGCGATAGACTTTCTCTCACTGATATCTTCAGGAATGAGCAAGTGGTTTCTTAAAGAGGTTTTAAACACTATCTTCTATTTTCTGTCACAGGAGTAATCAAATCTTCAAACACTCTGAGGATATGAACATGTTCTTTTGAGCTAATAAATGACCAAGGTAGTTTTGAAACTTTGGATAAAACTTTGGAGTTGTCTGTTTAGAAATATAGGCCGTGTATTTCTTGAAGAGAGGGACGATATCTTCCGCTTACTCAGTGCCTGGACGCCTAGAAAAATCTCACATGGACGGTGAATGTTAAGTCTGTGTGTGCGTGTGTATGTGTGTCTGAGAGTGTGCATATGATTCTGATAATATCCTTGCTCTTTTCCTAATACAAAGAGCTCTTAGATGATGGCACATTTCTTTCTTTTTTATTCTATATATTTATGTGGTACAATGTGATGTTTTGATACATGTATGCATTGTGGAATAATTAAATCAATATAATTAGCATATCCATTACTCACATAGTTATTTTTTGTGGAAAGACCACTTAAAATCAACTCTCTTAGCAATTTTCAAGTATACAGCATATTATTATGAACTATAGTCACCATGCAGTACGGTAGAGCTCCACAACTCCTTCTTCCTGTCTAACTGAAACGTCATATCCTTTGACCAACATCTTCCCAATTCCCCCACCTCCCAGCCCCAGTAACCACCATCCTCCTCTCTGCTTCTATGAGTTTCAACTTCCTTAGATTCCACATATATATAGGTGAGATCATGTGGTATTTATCTTTCTATGCCTGGCTTAAATGACAGGATTTCCTTCTTTTTTTAAGGCTGAATAGTATTCCCCTGTGTATATATGCAACGTTTTCTTTATCCATTCATCTGTTGATGGACACTTAGGTTGATTGTTTCCATATCTTGGCTATTGTGTGTAATGCTTCAATGAACATGGAAGTGCAGATATCTCTTAGACATACTAACAGCATTTCTTTTGGATATATACCCAGCAATGGAATTTCTGAATAATATGGCAGTTCTATTTTTAATTTTTTGAGAAACCGCCATAGTATTTTTCATAATGGCTGTACTAATTTACATTCCCACCAACAGGGTACAAGCATTCTCTTTTCTCCAAATCCTTGCCAACACTTGTTATCTTTTGTCTTTTTGGTAAGAATCATTCTAACAGGTGTGAAGTAATAGCTCATTATGGCTTAATTTACATTTCTTTGATGATTAGTGATTTTGAGCATGTTTTTTATATAGATGATGGTGTATTTCTAAGTTGCTCAGCTCTTTAAAAACAGTTTTTAAGGATTAGCTTAATGGACATGTTAGATTTTTATTCTGGTTATCAACTCAGTATATACCCTTTTCTCCTCACTTATCATGACATAAACACTATAGAATAAAAAATAATAGACTTTGACAGGCAAAATAATTGTTCTAATCAAAAATCATGGTGATTCAGTACATAAAAATTTTCCTATAGATCTCTTTTCTGGAATTAAAACTTCAGATAAAGTAACATGGAGTAAAATCACAAGTAATGTTACAAAAGAGCAGTTGGGACTGGCCTTACCTTCTGATGACTTTTCAGTCAGCCTCTTCTAGCCGCCTTTAATGGTTTTCATTTAATAAGTTTTCCTCTGACAACATTTTGCCAGCCCCTGTAATCTTCCTGGGTGACCTCATACACAGCAGATACGGATGGCTTCTAAACCAACCCTTAACCAGACACGTGTATCCAACCGACTGCTGGGCATCTCCATTTGGATGACCAACAGGCATCTCAAACTCCACATGCTCATTCTGAGCTTATCACCCACCAAGCCAATCCTCTGTCACTTCCAATTCTTTGTTACTCAACAAATCTATGTTGAATAAATGAATGCATGATCTTCAATAAGTGCTCCAAAAGGAATGTCATATAGAAGACTAGCATTTATTTCTATATACAATGAGACAAACTGGATGGATCCTTTCTAAACAGAGTTGGCCTTTCTACTCTTTCTGGAAGTTACAGGCTAGACAAGCGAGCTGGACTTCTGGTCATCTAAGCAAAGAAGCAAGTCCTAGCCTTGGACCAAAGGAGGCCAAGATCCTTTCTAAACAGAGTTGGCCTTTCTACTCTTTCTGGAAGTTACAGGCTAGACAAGCAGTCAGGAGCTGGACTTCTGGTCATCTAAGCAAAGAAGCAAGTCCTAGCCTTGGACCAAAGGAGGCCACATTAAGCTTGTACTACAGCTGTTTATAAATCATCTATGTCATTTTATTTTGACCTACCCAAGCAAAATGTTTTTATTTCATTACAAGCAAAAAAAAAGAGATCCAGATGTGTTTCTTTGCGCACACACACTTACTTAAAAGAAAACAAGGGGGTTAATATTTGGTTGACCATCTTTCAACACTGCGGTACTCAAGTGACATCACACTCTGTTCACAGAGACTGTGAAGCTGGCCGCTCTTAATTAACCAGGCTACGGGGTGAAATAGCAAGTTAATGCATGATGTTCCTTTTAAAGAGAGTATATACTGTGGATACATGGAATGTATTTGACTCTTCCAGGTAACTCCAAAACTTGAGTTCTTCTAAATGATGCTTGTGTTGTTGTTAGAAGTCTTTAACTTCATATATAGCTGGGACCTCAGAAGATATCCTGGCCAACTTCCAAGGAGTCTCTAACAATGACTGAGGAACCAGTCACTGCCTCCAACAAGTGACAATAGTTCTTTACAGGAAGAAAGGCACCATGGCTTACGTAGCTGTTTTTCTCTAGGGTTTTGACACCCTCAGGAGTAAGTATGTAGACAGGACCACGCTGACATGAGGGTGTCCCTAGAGATGGCATCCTACGTGGTCAACACTTCTTTGATTTGTCCCTGTAATCCTCACTCAAGGGAAGCTTTTATCCCAAAGAATGCAGCAGATTAACTCGTGGCCATTTATGCAGAGCTTTTTCACATAGTTTTGAAAGGGCTTTTCCAGACATTATCTCATTACATCCTCAGAGAAATTAAACCACTTACCCAAGATCGCACAGTAGTTACTGGATGCTCTGAGATTAGAGCCCAGGCCTTCATATGCCTAGTTCATTGTGCAGCATTCTTAACCAAACCAGCTCACTAGATCTGATTTCAATTCACAGATGCCCAAATTTCCACAATTTGAAACAACTGCCTCTTTCCTTCTTTTGTCACAAGTAAATGCATCAGGAAGAAATGAGTGAATTCTCCAACATTGAGTAGATGATGATAAGACAAAGACATAAAGAGCAAAAGGCACAGGTTGCCTGAAGGAAAAAAAGAACAGCAAGCATGAAGGCTCAGAAAGGTGATCCTGGGACAGCAGATACCTCTGGCCTTTCTATCAGGTACCATAGTTAGTGGACATGGACATGTAAGGTTATTGTGGAAAGCCTCCTGTGAAACAAACAGTATCTACATAACAAGAGGGAAGTCTCAAGCTTAGAGAACTGACTCTTGAACCTAAGAAATAAATATGCTAATCAACCCCCTAAATTAGTAAGAGACTTTGGGGATGAGAAATCCCATAGCATGCACCCCACTGAGCAGTCTATCTACATGGCCTGGCTGTGTCATTGCCCGGTTGCTGCTCAGCCCACACTCATGTGATCCGTCCCATTGTATTTACTGAGTGATCACAGTCACTGTGGCCCTCCCACTCCTGAAAAGAGCCGTGCCATTGCACAGCACATATGCATGTAAGATCCTTTGTCACCAAATAAGTGAAATGAGAATGCAGCTAGTTCGCTCGTGACTCATTGGTATGGGAAGGACTTAAAGAAAGAAGGATATTTTGATCTTAAAAGGAGGATTTTCTCCTCAGAAACTTTATCATTACTGCTATTCATTTTATTTTGACACTAATATTCATCCAGGAGTAACTATCATCATGCAGCTAAGAATGGTAATTGAATGAAGAATTGATTTTTATTTCATCTAATTAAAAGCAGCTCTTATTATTTTTACAAATTACCCATAGTTACAATTGTCTGGAAAATGTCTTATTAGCCCAAATGGAATAGAAATAAGCTAGACATACAATAGTACTTCCTCATTTTTTGATCTAAATTTGTACGCTCATTAATGGCAATATAAATTAGCATTATAGCAAATTTAGCCCATGTCACTCTCCTGGGCAGAGTCTAATGCCAATGACAAGTGACATTTAGCAGATATGTCAAGTATTTCTGTCCTGTAATATTCAGAGGTGCCTGTACAATGGACCTGGCATGTTCTTGTCAATGGATGGAGATTCTGTCCTTCTTACCACATCCGTGCTTGGTTCATAAAATAGTAAGCAGCTTCCATGCCCTTTTTTATATAGCAGTCTTGAAGATTTGTAAACTATTTGCTAGCCATATTTTGGAGACCACTTATTTTTAGGAACATGTCTTCCAGCCACGATCATATCTGTTCCTTGGTGGATGACTAAGATAAATGACATCTACCCCTGCCTCCATCAGGACATTAAAGGATCCCAGCGCAAGGATGGATGCTCTTTCTGAGAATCCACATCGAGTCTGAATGGACTCCAATGCAGTGCCAACCTCTCCAAGCTGTGGCTTAGCTAGTTTTTAAGAACTATCCTCCATTCTCAAGAGAATGTCCAAAGTTTGTAGAAGCTGAACAATTTCTAGAGCTGCTCTGATGCCTAGATGGGAGATGAGAGAGATGTTCATTGTTTTTCCCTAGACAACACCTTCCTCCCCCCACCCCCACCCCTCACACACAAATCCAGGAGAACTCTTTCTTTGACTATGTGGAATCCCTCTCTGCTTTGCCGATTGAGAATGCAAGAAAGGTGGAAAAGATCAGAACTGGAAAAATAAAAGACAATTATATTCGACTCTTAGGGAGCACTTTTAGTAAAATGGTAGAGACAGAAGCCAGATTCAAGGAGGTTAGGAGTAAATGCAGTAAGGCAAAGCCGGCACTAAGTATAGAAACACTTCTAAGAAGTTTAGGGCAAAAGGAGAGGTGAAAGAATAGCACAGAGATTTGAGGCATCTCAGAGAACTTCTTTTAAAGTTGGGAGACCAAAGTTTGTTTGCTGATGAGAGCGAAGAGCCCAGAGAGAAAGAGAAATTGATCCAGTGAGTTTCCAATGAACCTAGGAGGAAATAAGGTGAGAGACACAGAGTTAGGTTAACCTTGGAAAACAGAGTCTTTTTTCCTCTGAGCGAGAGGGAAAGAGAATAAAGGGAGATACAGATGAATTTTATGATGTTCACTAAAATGGAAAATATGAACCTCATGCTCCAACTCAATTTCTCTTTCCTCACTTATCTGTATGTACTTCTGTGCCTGTCTCTCCCCACTTACCAGATATCAGTAAAATCCTATCTTGGAGAAAAAAACTAATGCACTCATTTTCTATAAATGGTGAACTTCAGGCCACTGAGGTATTTCTTAGAAAGAATCTAGAAGTCATCTTGAAGTAAAATCCTATCTTGGAGAAAAAAACTAATGCACTCATTTTTTATAAATGGTGAACTTCAGGCCACTGAGGTATTTCTTAGAAAGAATCTAGAAGTCATCTTGACATGTCATTATGGTCTAAAAGAATTGATGAACTTTGAAAAAGGAGGCAGCTTAATTCTTTCTCTAGTAGGATTAGATAAAATGTAGAATGCATAATACTTAAAGAGATCTTTAAGGATCTTCTTTGTAAACAGGATAATGTTAGTATAAACCTATGTCTGTATATGAAAATAAAATGAGTTAGTTAATACCCCATAACTCCTTAATAAGGAGTTTTCAGTAGAAGAAAAAAAAAATCATGTTTTCTGTAATCCAAATCCCATTACATCAGCTCTAGCATACATTTGGAGAGATCCTATTTTACCTATCAATTTCCTATCATTTTAGTCACCTCTATTCACCCCACTGAAGAGAGAGAGAGACCCCTGTCCTAGGGTTATGGTGATGGCTGAAGACACGACACCCAATGCTGGAAAATGACATCAATGGCAGTTTATTAGTCACATGTACTCACATCCTGGGAGAGGAGGACACTGCAGAATACCTGCGGCCACACAGCAGTTGCAGTTGGGAACGAAGTGAACACCTACAGGCTGTGGGAGTCAGGCTTTGTAGTATCAAAAGGGTCAGATGCCCCCTGGTTCCCACAGGAAGATGTGATTCCCTTGCTTGAATAACTTTGCATGCCGGCTATATTAGCCCATTTCTGTTGCTTATAACAAAATACGTGGAACTGGGAAATTTACAAGAAAACAAAATTTATTGGTTATAGTTTCAGAGGTTGGGAAGTCCAAAGTCCAGGGAACACAGCAGATAAAGGCCTTGGTGATGGTGACAGTGACCCAGGGATCTTGCATGGCAGAAAATGGCAGAGCAGAGAGAGCAAACTTCTCATGTGCTCTTGTTTTAAAGGCCCCAGAACTGCACCCCTGACTGCCATTATTAATTCATTTACTATGGCATGGTCATATAATCTAATCACCTCTTCAAGGCCTCACCTTTCAATTACCATAATAAGACCTCCCACCCTCAACAGTTACAGTGGGAATAAAGCTTCTAATACAAATAATTTGGGGAACACAATTCAATCAATCCATAGCACTGGCAGAGAACTAAAACTCACTACTCAGGGTAAGTAGGAACTGTGCCTGGTCCCTTTGATAATGAGGGCTGTTTGGCTAGAGGACCTTATCCACAGGAGCAGAATGGGTAAGAGAATTTGTGGTTAGGCCATTAGAGGCATCTCAATTTTACCAAATGTCAAGGCAGCACATAATAGCAACCCTTAATTTTGGACCTTATACCACACAACATGAGCAAATCTGTATAATAAGGAGCCATGTTGTAATGATATTATACTGTAATTTGTGATAGTATAAGCATTTTGCCAGTGTTGTCAGGAGAAGGAGGATTCAAGAAAGCTTTGGAGTCTTATTGAAGTGATTCATATTAATGATAATTTATGTGCTTTCCACATACACAATTTGAAAGAAACAAACACACAAATACAAAATTTGTCACATAAATACTCCCTAATGCTTGGGGTCTATTTTGAAATAGCATCTTCTCTGTAATCATATATTTCTTCTCTAAGTGATATATTCGTCACTGAAGAGAAAGAATCTCAGGCCACCAATTAATTTTGTGACTGGCAACACTAAATCTCAGAGTTTGATCTAATTGTGACCCCAGAAATAGGATCTCTGGTTTGACTCTTTGCCCAGAGTTTTAGTCAGGGTTCCAGCAGGTAACAAATGTCACAATCAAACAGAACCATTAAAAAGAGTTTGACCATGGGTGCAGACAAAGGCAGAAAAAACTCAATATAAGGGAGTATTTATGGGGTAACTGAAAGGGTAAAAAGAGAATGCTGAATAATCACAGGGGATAAATGAGCTGCATGGAGCAGCTTGGTCAGGAGGAGCTGTGAGCATCAGCTGGAATTATCAAAATGTGGAAGGTATAGAAGGGCCCCTGTGGGCAGGATACAGGCCTCTGAAGTGGGTGCTCCACTGACCAGTGCTGGTGGCTTTTTGGGGGGCATGATGAGGCAGGTTCTGCAAGTTTTGAAAAGCAAACAGCAGATTGGACAAACTAGATTTAATTTGCTGCTATGAAACACAATGCCACTGCCAGAATGAAATAGTGATGCTGCCGCGATGCTGATAGCAGCAAGAAGCAAAAAGAAGGAGAATGTCCCTTCTTCCTCCAGCCTCGCCATCTCCTTCTAGCATGGAAGAACTTAACAAAGAGCTAGTTAGCCAAGCAGAGATGTCAACCTGCCCCAAAGACTCACAAAGAAAAGGAAAGGAGGGTGAGTTTTGAAGCTAAGAGTCAATTGCTTTATAACCAGCAGAGGAATATTTAGAAAGGTGGGGGCAGCATAAGAGAAACTCACAGAACATTGTGAAGAATCCCCGGGATAGCAGCTCTGGAGGAGTCTCCCAGCCTTTGTCTAATGTTTGTGGGTCCCAGGGCAAGAGCACAAATGGAGATCCACCTACCGTATAACTACATATTTAGAAGTTATAAATTAAGCAAACTGTGAAATAGAATATATTTCATCCTCTTACTTTAAGAAATACCATTTTATGATGACCAGGAGGCTGGCTGTGAATTAAAATTCTGGGACCCCTTGGAGTTCCCACTGGAAATGTGTGGTGGAGAGAGAGTCAGCTCTCCTTGTCCCTCAACCTCACTTCTCTTCCCACCCCCAGCTCTGTCCTGCCCCATGAGGGGGTCTCACCCAGTCCACATATCCTAGCTCCGTTCACACCCCCATAACAATGGAGCTTTTAATCACCCCTTGATCTTACAGCTGAAAACACTACAGGTGCATGATCAACCCAGAGAAACGGTCTAGAAGAACATGCAAGTATGTTTGGAGCCATTCGGCCAGAAGAGTTGGGGGTCCCCAGCACTTGTTGTCTGATGTAGAAGGGGACAGTGCATGCAGTCCAAGTGGCATGGGGCCTTGTTCCCAAGGACTCTTCATGGAATGAGAAGGGCTATGGCCAGAAGGGGCAGGGAAGAGCCCCCAAAGCAGAAGCCCCAGGGCAGTGCAGCAGTCACTATCACCCTTAGGCACGAAGGCGCAAGGAAAGGGAGTCTAGGAGGGGGTGCCACAGAGGCAGACAGAGGCTGTGGCCTTCAGTGGAGGAATGCTGCCATCCACAGCCAACCCTTTGCCGAATAGGCAGGTAAGCAGACTATAAATACCCCTTTGTCTCCTCCCTCCCTCTTATCTGCCAGAATCTCCCATTGGTGGAACCCGACTGGAAGCCAATGAGTGGGAGAACTCAGATGCTGCAGGCCACAGAGCTAGGAATGCTGCCATCCACAGCCAACCCTTTGCTGAATAGGCAGGTAAGCAGACTATAAATACCCCTTTGTCTCCTCCCTCCCTCCCTCTGCCAGAATCTCCCGTTGGTGGAACCCGACTGGAAGCCAATGAGTGGGAGAACTCAGATGCTGCAGGCCACAGAGCTCCACCTCTTGGGGCCCAGGGCAAGAGCACAAATAGATACCCACCTACCATACACCTGGCGCAGAAAGAGACAGAGAAGGGTGAAGAGTGGACCGGAAGGTGCAAGCAGAGACTATACAGTACGCCTAGGGTACCAATCTCTCTCATCTTTGCTCCTTCCTATACCTGGTCCCTAGTGTCTATGGTTAAATCCCCTACCGCTCCCTCTCTATGTGCCCCCTTGGCTCTCATCCACCATTTGTCACCAGTATTAACTTCATGTGCACCACACCCACACCAAAAAAAAAAAAAAAAAAAAAAAAAA
>NW_007731908.1:129879-145713 GCF_000696425.1 Galeopterus variegatus
CAAAAAAAAAAAAAAAAAAAAAATACAGCCTATTCATGGCATAGTCAAGTATCAAATTACCAGCCCAGCACACACTACGGAATAGACGAGAGATGAGTAAAAGTTCGGTATTGACACTGGATAACCTTGAAGCAGTGACGTGTGCTAAGCATGGGGAAGTTACCAAGGGAAAGAAGAAATGTCGGAGGAAGGAGGTCATGGTACTGACAACAGATCGCTGCGCTTCGACACTCCCACTCGTCTTATGAACTGCAAGGTGCATGTTTTTCTCTTGGACTCTTGACCTTACTAGTTCTGATTTTCATTAGTCCTTTTTCCTTAACCTGTTCATTTGAGTGATATCCTTTGTTTAATATTCCCCAAATACTTTTAAGACAGAAGTAGGAAGGTGAAAAGTAACATAGGACAGTGCTTTTCACTGGTCTAATGATCACTCACAGCAGAATCGTCCAGAGGCTTTATAAAATGCTGGTTTCTGGTCCACACTCTGGGTTTCTGGGAGTCAGTCCTGGAGTCATTCTTGAGACTCACTGATGAAGTGGTGAAGAGCACAGGTCCTAGAATCACAGAGTGGCTGTGAGATTTAGAGGTTTCCCAACCTCTCTGAGTCTTATTTTCTCATCTATAAAAAGAAAAAACAACAGCACTTATTCTCTAGCTTTCAGTAAGTATCAAAAGGGAGAATACAGGTCAGAGGATTTAGCACAATCCTTGTTTGTTACATTAGGGATACATGTTTAGTTTTTGATGTGCATCTTTATGGAGTTGGCCCTTTGCTTGATTAACCTTAGAGAATCTCAATGGCTTCTGAAGAATCAGCGCCCTTCCTCTCTGAGCTACTTTGGGAATTATTTCACCCATTAGAATTTCACGCATCACAAATGTAGAAAAAGAAATTGGGGCAGGTATTTTACCCCTACTACACAGACGGTGAAGCAAGGCACAGAAGAGCATATGCCCTGAACAAGGGCTCCCCTGAACTTGGCTGCCAGAACAGGACAGAAAACTCTGGAACTCCAGCTCCTAAGAGATTATTTTTATTTCTAAGTGGTATTGCTACTGTTTTTACTCAGTGGTGCTGAGAACACCTCCCAGTTTGAAATTGTACCACCAGGCATTAGAACTATGTGCAGAGTCCATCACTGAAAAAGGCTGAGGCATAACAGAACACATTTGAAACAGCTCAGCAAATACATGTGTTCAGTTACAGACGCTTTCAAAGTAAATGACTTGGCTGCTTGAAGCAGAAAGTAAGAAAATAAGCCAGGCTAAATAAGGGAGTCTTTTCTAGATTTATACTCCTATTTCTTTTCCCTTGGGTGTTCAGGGAAGATGGCCAGGTGTACAGTTCTAGTGAATTTTCAGGAACAGATTATATATATATATATATATATATTTTTTTTTTTTTTTTACTTTTTTATCAAAACATAGTGATTGCACCTATTTATGGGTTACAGTTATATATATATATATTTTTTTTTTTTTTTTTACTTTTTTATCAAAACATAGTGATTGCACCTATTTATGGGTTACAGACTGGTATTTCAGTACATGTATACAATGTGTGTTGATCTATTCAGGGTAATTAGCCTATTCATCATTGCAAAATTGAATCATTTCTTTGTGATGTGCACATTTGAGCTCCTCTCTTCTAGACATTTTGTTACATGCAGTAAAACCTTATTGATGATAGGTTTCTGGGTCGACTGTACACCCATAGGGCTTATTTTTCCATCTCACTGTACTTTTGTGTCCATTAATCAGCTTTCTCTATTCCTCCTCCCTCTTCCCCTTCCTGCCTCTGGCAACCATAGTTCTTCTCTCCTTTTAACAGTTCGACTTATTTGTTTTTATTTGTTCATCTGCTTCTTTTGTTCTCTTTTTTTAGCTCCCAAAAGTGAGTGAGGGCATGCGGTATTTCTCTTTCTGTACCTGCCTTATTTCACTTCACATAATTTTCTCCAAGCTCATCCATGTTGCTGCGAATGGCAGAATTTCACTCTTTTATATGGCTGAGTAGTATTCCATGGAATATACCACATTTTCCTTATCCAGTCATCCATCGATGGACATTTAGGTTGGTTCCATATCTCAGCTATTGTGAACAGAGCTGTGATGAACATGGGAGTGCAGGGACTCCTTCAACATGATGCTTTCCAGTCCTTTGGGTAAACACCCAGTAGTGGGATTGCTGGACTATACGGTAGTTCTTTTTTTTTTTTTTTTTTAATTAAATTTTTATTTTATACAGTAGTTCTACCTGTAATTGTTTGAAAATTTTCCACACTGTTTTCCATAATGGCTGTACTAATTTACAGTCTCATCAAGAATGCATAAGCACTCCCCTTTCTCCACATCCTCGCCTACATTTGTTTTTTCTGTCTTTTTGATAATAACCATTCTAACTAGAACAGATTATTTCAACATAGAAAAAGGGAGAACTGAATATTTCTGGCTCTGCCCTCCCTTTTCTTTTTTTTAAATATTTACTTATACACCAACTTAATAAAAACACTTGAGGCAGCTAATAATTTATCTCACTCCAGTATCTTGATCTTGAGTTGCTATTAAGAATCTTGCAACTTCTCTTGCTTGGAGGCAGCCTTCCTCAGTTGTGTGAAGAAAGACTTCAAGGTGAGGTTTTGACTGTGTGTCACTGTTGAAGTCGTTTCGGTGCAAAGTTTGGAAGTGTGCATGTCTACACACGCAGCATAATCCATCCACCCCCAAACCGAAAACCCAAGGCATGGGTTCAATTTAATGTGAAACCAAGGACTGTGTGCTCCTGGCTTCTAACACTCATGTTGTCCTTATCTCCCACCCACAGTATTAGACTCAAGGCTCCTAAACAAAGATCCTCTCAAGAACTTTATGCTTTGGGGGCTGTTCAGAATAGTCGAGAGAAATCTCCAACTAGCCTATTTTTTAGCAAAACATCCAAGCTGCGCTTTTGACAGAGCAAAGGGACTTTTTGAACTCCTGAACTCCAGAAGACCCTCCTATCCGCACAGTGATCCATGACTGACAGGAGGTTTCAGACACCAGGGGGGGCAAGGTTGATCCTCTCAGTCTAAACTGGTCGAATGTTACAAGTGATAATATCATCAGATAACTTCCTGATGAACTTCCTGAAAGAAAATCTGTGCAAGGAGCGCTGTATTCTTCCAGGGAATGGGGTCTCTCTACTTTCACCAATAATTAAAACATATGAGGCTAAGACTGCATCAACAGTGAAAATCTTGGGCTCTTTCAGGGGTGGATTTTTGCAGTGGCTGTGCTCTTCTTTCTCATGCACCCTTCTCTACAACCACATAGAAATCCAAAGGAATTCAGTATCCTCTTACTGTCCCAGCTCCTTCAGTGTTTGTCCTATGCAGGTCTTTTCCCTGTTCCCCACTGAAGTCCCTATCCATGTCACCACCCAAAAAGACCCACACATTTAATGTCTTTCTCAAAGCTTGCTGATGTCAAATTTCTGGGAATCTTCCTAGGCTGAGAAATGTTACATACTAATACAAGTTAATTTGTGAATATATGTCAACAGTTTCCTGTGCTGCCTCTCCCAAAGAGGACCTTATCTTTACAGGATTTACACCTGATGATGCAGGTCAAGGAAGGGGTGATGGGACAATGAACTTCCTTGCAACAAGCCTGATAAAAATAACCACCATCAGCATGCCAGAGAGTATTTTAAATGCTTTAAGGGGCATCAAGTCATTTAACTCTCACATCTACCTTGTGAGGCAAATCCAGTTATCATTCCCATTTTACAGAGGAGAAAATAGAGATATACCAAAGGCCACACAAGTGTTGATGTGTGTATTCAAACTAGTTAGCATGGTTATAGAGCCCACATTCTTAACCTCTATATCACACGATGGGGGAAAAAAATACATTGGGGCAGGTGGAATAAATGAAGACCAACCAAATAAAAATAGACCAAGGCTACTTATTCAAATCTTGCTAAAGCAAGTGTTAGCCACCATCTTTTGTGTTTTGGCAGAGACTCAAAGACAGGCATGGGAGTGGGAAGGATTTACAGTGGAAAAAAGGGAAAGGCTCCAGAGGGACCCTGACTGGAGGCTGTTGGCACAGAGAAGCTGGGGGCAGCTAATTAGAAGCAATATGTTCTGGGTGATTAGTTGGAGATATATATTTGGCTTTCTCTGGTTGTCTGTTTCTCTGATTTCTTACTGAATTGAAAGTGGGAACAAAAATTAGGGAAGCTGCCACTTATTGGTCATGTCGTGGCCATTTTAGACCAATTGTCACAGGGGTTATTGTTTGGCTCCCTGGATGATGTTGAGAGATAGCAGTCTGACTTTCTACAAGTCTGACTTACAGATTGCTGGCTTCTGTAGTTGGTCTCCTAGACTAGTCGCTGCAGATTGTGGGTCAGAGTTTTATTTTTATATATGGTCTGGCCATTGTCGGTTGCTATTTTTGGTCTCTCAGGCAGAAGAGTATTTGGGAATCACTCAGCTGCCCCTGCATGTTAGGGGGCCTCCCTCCTGGGAGGAATCCTGCCAGCTGACAGCAGATTCTTTCACAGAAGCAGGTTTGTGAATTAGGCTGAAGACATGGTTTCTGGCAAACCGATGACTGTTGGGTCCCCTGGTGCTGATGTCTCCTACACTATTTAATGTTTGTCTGGTGGCGGGGAGCAAAGAAACAGAGAAACTGCTGGTCTCATCCCTAATTATGCCTTCAGACTAAATTTCAAAGGTTGGCCAAGGTCATGGCTGATAAAGAAGGAGGGGAAAATGTTCTCTATTTCCTCTGTCTAAGCTAAAAAACACAAGCCTCGGAGTTACCACCTAAGTGAGCTGGAGGTTAACCCACCTAGTCAGCTCCCTTACTCCTGCAGACTGAGGTCCTTCTCAGCAGCTGGTGGCCTGCACAGAGGGGCCCTGAAAGACCCCATAATCTTTCAGTATGCTCACGATGGTTCTGCTTTTACGAGGACTGGGCACATCCCAGAGAAACTCAAACACAAACAGCACAGCTAGTCAATACATTTTTCCTGAATACCAGTTCTGTGCTTATTATGATAAAAGCAGGAGAGTATAACGCCCCTGCCTTCAGAGTGCCCTGCAGTCTTTTGTGGGAGACACCATTTTTCATTGACTTCAAGAATGATAAACAAATCCAGCACTAAGCATCCGGTGAGTTTTGCCTTGCGAAATATGTGAGCCCCTAATGAGATATGGCTCTCGCTGTGATTTTATCACCTCCTTCTAACACACAGTTAATATGAAAGGACTTGCTTTTGGGGACCCGAATCAATTATCTACGCACAACTATAGGTGTATGTTCTAAAGGCATTAAAGAGTAGACACTGGATTAAAAGGATGTCAGCATTCTATCTGCTGACGTTCTAATGTAACAAATGCTGACGTTCTAATGTAACAAGTGCCCAGTGCCAAAATTGGAATCTAACACAAAATGAAACAATAGCTCCTTTTAGCCACCAGGTGAGCACAAATCCAGAACCAAATGTCCCAGAACTGGCAGTGCAGTTGAAATGCCAAGGAAGGCTTGCAGGGCTTGGCCAAGGCCATGCTCACTCACTCCTCCTGGCAGGGAGCAATGTGGGGCCAGAGAAAGGGTCACAAGGGAGCAGATGGATGGCAGGAATATACTGTTACATTCCGCACAGCAAGGAGAGAGTGCAGTTTGGTGGACCTGGGTTCTACCCTGACTCGGTTACTACTAAAGGAGTGACTTTGAGCAATGGCTTCTCTTTCTGTGCTCCAGTGGAAATAATACCTGACAGAGCTACACAGATAATATATGCGTGATATTTTTTGTATAGATTTGTATTTTTGTAAACACTTGTACAGATACACAAAAGTATTTTAAAGCAAAATAAAAATATTCCATGTATAAAGCTATTAGTATATGACTAGTAGTGTTACACACTAAAATGTTGATTGGATATAAGAAAAATGAATGAAAAATCAAGAAAAGAATAAGCCTGAAATTTTGTGAAACATCTTTATCAAGAGACACTCTCATCAGTATTACCACAAACTTCCCACCATATGGAAATAGAGACGAGAGGGGAGAGCATTTTCCTCTAGGAAGCCACAAACATAGCAGAAAAGGAAGAGTAAGAGATTGCTCACCAAGAACTAAAACCGGTCTGAACAACCCTTCCAATAGCATATGTAAAATCATTCCCTAATTTGATATTCTATTGGCAAAAAGCAAAATAAACTCAGTGGTCTTTCAGGGACCCTTGAAGGAATGTCTAGTTTTCTACACCTAAAAGAAAATATTTTGTCTGAATTCATCTTTAGGATTCTGAAGTGCCTGGATTCCTAATCACTGTAATACACACATCTCAATGGGTTTTCTGTTTCTCTTTGATACACACACAGAACTAAGCTATCAGCCCACGCAGCTCCACTTGAACACTTGAATAAGATGAGAGACCACAATACAACCTGTAAGATTATGCTTTCTATTTTTAACATAAAGATGCCCATTTCTATTTTAAAGTATTCTTTTGCTATTTATTTTGAAAGCCAGACATGATCTGTGGAGATGCTTGTAGGCAGTTGTGCATACGTGCGTGTGTAAAGAAATGTAATTACACAACCACACTCAGGTTACAACAGTTATTCTTAAATATAAGCATTTCACTTGGTCCAGTATGGCTAGCAATCCCATAGCTGGGTCAACTGGATTTCTGACTACAATCAAAAGAAACCCAAACAAGGCCCACTTCAAAAGAAATAACACCAAGAACATTTATCTAAGCAAGAAAAAGGATGCTTTAATTAATGAAAAAGATGCCCCATCATATTAACAATTAGTTGATCACCCACTGTATTATTCTGGAAAACACACACACATACACACACACACACACACACTGCCATAAATAAAATGTTGCTTTTGTTACATTTCTTTACTTCTAATATTTTATTATAATATAATAGGGTTGCTATTATCCTCAGAATAAATATATATATATATATGTTTATATATAATATGTCATTATATATTTTTATGTGAAGAAGAGTTAACCCTCAAACAGAAGGAGATTTTTTTAAAAAGAAGTTTAATACTCTTAGGAGGAACAAAGTGGCAAAGCCACTGGAAAGGACATTTTGCAGTGTGCTGAGAACTAGTACCAGCAGTGCGTGGGTTCTGGCAGAAACAGCCTTTCACTGAAGTTCATATCAAAATAAGGCCACATCTATGCTTAGAAGCCCTGAGACACATGGGGAGAGCTCAGAGGAGGAGGTGTATAATTTTGGCTATGCTCCTGGAGACAGGTAACAATCCAGAGAGGTTCAGAGAACAGCCTCGTACTGAAACCCCTCAGGATATAGGACGACACTGATAACAATCAGGGAAAGGAATTTGACAAGCACTTTTAAAAGATTATTCCTATCTAAGGCACTTGGCACTGGTAATTCATTCAAAATAGTTTTTTGAAGCACCCAGGCTGTATATCCTGTTATCTGCGATAAACATTAACACCAGTCTTACAGATAGCCAAGCAGAAGGTGTTATGCTAATTTGAAGTGCAGGGTCACATGGCAATCCTTACCAAATAATCTCTATATTGCTAATTAAACCCACCAAATTGTGATAAAGTATCCATAAATAGCTTAGCAGATGCTTTTGTTCAGCATTCAGGTTGGTCTGCATTTCAAAAGCTCATTCTGCTTGTGGTTAATTAGAACTAGTCGGTGTGGGTTTCATGGAGAGAGTTTGCATGATCATGAATGAGTTTAAGTCTGGGCCAGTCAGGAGCTGAACCAGTTATCTTTAATGGTAAACTGACATTATCCATAAACTGGTTATGATTGCTCTAGTGAGTCTAAGCACAAGCCCCCTCTCCTCCACATGGACATGTGTTGAAGGGTAATGACCCAGCTCATTTAGACAAGTACAGATCATAATTGCACTCTGGTCAAGATCATGATACTTTAGAATGGATTTATATGTTGGAGGTAAATGATTTTCCTGACTTTGATCATGAAAAAACAGTTGATGCTATCCTCCCCAAAAAGTAAGAAGAAAACAAGGACGAATACCTGATAAACATTTTTCTTCCTTAGTGGTTCCTAGAAACTTGATTTTCAAGGAACCACCTATGAATAAAAATGATTGTGTCAAAGGGAGGGAATCTTGGTGAGACAACTGTTTTGAATCCTGATCCTACCCAAGTATTTGCCTAAGAAATAGCCAATGCAAGCTCCCCTGCAGGCAGTCCAACCAGCCATGCTGTGTGCAGGGTTAGCACATCACACAGTCATTACCTTCGTCAGTTCTACGACTCTCAGAAGTATGTTCTGGACAGAGGGGATTTTATTTCTTCTGATTTTTCCAGCAAAAGACTGAACAAGAGATGAAGGTTGGATGGCTTCATAAATGGATACCACAGGACCTACAAAAGCCAAGCACAGAAACAAGATTCCCAAGCCTTGTATCTCATTGTCTTTAACATGCAATTCATCGTTCTCGTACAGAGCAGTGGCCTTTTTTGTCACCAGAAGTCACCTCCCCACATGGGAGCCACTTGGCCTCTGCGGAATATCACCACTGCTCATTCCCTCTCCCATGACATGACTGTCCTTGTTCGAGCAACAAAGAGTTCAAGTAGACTTATAGTGCAGTGGATTTATTTTTCACGTTACCAATAAATTCTTTAAATGTCCATTTTTCTGAAGATTTGATTCATCAAATAGGTGACATGATTGGGCATGTTGTTATCTTCTAACTTTCATTGCTGAGCAAGTTTTGCTCCGTTCTGTGGGAAACATCTATCATCCCACCCTCTAAGAGCTAATATTTTATTGTGACGTAGAAAATAAGCATCATGCACAGATTAATACCGTTCACATCATGCAGAGATAAATACCATTCATAAAGGATGTGGCTCTTTAAAAATTATTTTCAGGTTTTATTTAAATTGGTTACCTTTTTATTTTAAGTTCAGCTTCTGTAGAAAGAAAAGGCAGTGAGTCGTAGGGGAGAGAACCCTGATTGAGCAGCCGGGGGCCATTGGTTCTGGTCCTGGCTCCAGCACTAATGAGTATATGACTGTGGACACGTCATTTAATCTTCCTGAGCCTCTGATCCCTCATCTATTAAATGAAGGGGGTGTACTTGAGACTCTCTAAGGTCCTTCGCAGCTCTGACACACACTCCTACATCTTTCATTGTCAACCTCCCTGCTTATAATTACTACTGCAAGCACACACTTTGTTGTTGGAGAGGATTTGTCAGTCTCAGCTTTGGATATCAATCTTACACTCCCTAAACACAAAGATAACTATTCAGTAATAGAGAGTAATGAATGTTGGAGAGATGGCCCTTTAAGCCACTTTAATAAGGGTTTATTTTTGTTGTAATTATGAATATCTTCTTATAAGCATCCTAAGAGTAAAAATCATTTGGTATGCTTGACATTTTTGCAGGTGAAAGACTCAAACTGAAGTTATTATTATTTTATGGTTATGGAAATCACAGCATTTCGCAAAACTAAATATAACTAGTCTTGTCTTCCAAGGTGGATCAATAAATTTTCCCTTGGCTAAGATTAGAGCATGATTTCATATTTCTTAGAAAATGCATCAAGGTTTTCTTAATCTTTCTTTTAATCTTGGTTTTAAGTTCCTATAGTTTTCATTAATAAATATATATTTTACATCTCATTATTCTTTTTTGTATGTTTATTGCTTTGAATTTTAAAAGTATGTTTGGGATAGGAAGAACACACCATTTTGGATGATTAGTAGAGCAAACAAATAGCAGTTTGTGGCTAGTCCTTCTTCACCACCCCTAATTAGAAGGAGCCTTCATTCTCAACAGGGATAAAACAATTTTGAGTGTCAATTCAGTTCTTGGTATCTGTAGTGAGGGTTAATAGTGGCTGGACAGGGCTCAGCAGGTAGCATTATCAAGTTTAGATTTCACCACATGTAGCAAAAGACAAGAGCTTCAGATCATGATTCTTTTGCTTCCTGGCTCTGTAACCTTAGGCAAATTATTTAACCTCTCTGAACCTCGGGTTCTCATTTGTAAAATGGAGAGATATGGGCAGTTAGAGAAGACGTGCCAGGTGGTATATTAGTTTACTAGGGCTGCCATAACAAAACACCACAGACTGGATGGCTTGAACAAGAGAGATTTATTTTCTCACAGTTCTGGGGGCTAAAAGTCTGAGATCAAGGTGTTGGGGGGCTGGTTTCTTCTGCGGCCTCTCTCCTTGGCTTGCAGACAGCCTCCTTTTCCCATGTCTGTGTCCTAACCTCCTCTTCTTAAAAGGACACAAGTCATATTGGATAAGGACCTCTTTGTAATTTAATCACCTCTTTAAAGACCATATCTTCAAATACACTCACTTTGTGAAGTAATTGGAGGTTAAGACTTCAACATGTGAATTTTAGTGGGAGACACAATCCAGCCCATAATAGGTAGGTTTTCTAAAAATCAGATTCTGAGATGGCTATTTGCATGCAGGAGATTCATTGAGGGGTAAGGGGAGGGTCTCAGGAGCAACACCAGTAAAGGAGAGAGGGATGCAGGTTTGACCATTGGGAGAAGGGGAAACATGACATAGTCTTAACAGAGGCCCTCACTGATCCCACAGAGAGCTCTGGGGCTAGGATGGTTCTTCAGAGTTGGCCCCGATTAAGGCAGGGGGGCTGGTTTGTTGTACCCCAGTATTGACCAGATGCCTCCGGGAAAGAGGAGTAGGCATATGCTCGGGTCAGTAGGCTTCTTGCAGTTGAAAGAGATTTCCAAAGAATAGCTCTACTGTGAGCCTTCGGCTTGGAAGCTGGGAGGTTAGGTGTCTTGGTCCTGCAGGGGAGAGCAGGGTCCCTAGCACCCACTGGAAAGTAAATGCCAATTTCACCATTTTATAGGATTTTAATAAGGCCTGACTGAGACAAGCAAATGTAATTCCCTTCCGTGGCCCCATTCTGCACGTGTTCACAAAGGCCTTCATTCTAGCAGGATCCTTCAGCAGTGGGTGATCCTGGCCTCCCCGACAATTTACTTAATGTGTTTCCTTTGAATAGGAACAGGGTCCAGGAGAGCTGGTTTTCAGGTACTTTCCAGTGTTGATATTTAACGTCCCTCCCCTCTGACCCTCTTCCTCTGTCATTCACATCGCTCTAATCAACAACACATAAACCATCTGAACTCCCGATAAACAGAGCCCTTTAGTGAGCCACATGCTGCTTGATTACAAAGCTCTGTAATTTTCAGGGTATTTTTTCCCCCTTATTATTTTTAAATACCCTGCATTTAAAGTTTCACATCTGCAGAGCCACGGAGAGGTGCCTGTGGAACACAATGCACAGTGAACACTGGAAGAAAACAAGAGGAGTGGGTGGTTTCAGACAAAGCGGTTGCCTTGTCTCCTTGACATGAAGCTTTTGTGGTTGCTGTTGATCAGTGCAAATGAGAGTCCATTTGGGAGAGCCAGGTGTCTCTGCAAACTGTGGAATAATCCTTCATGGCAGTGAGTCCTTGGGTTGAGGAACACTTAGGCTAAGAGGAGAGAAATTCAATGGCAGCCTATTGTTACAGAAAATGTAACCTAGCAGTGAACAGATGGGAAGAAATAAAGAATTTTAAGTAAAGGAAGGCAATGTGTGGAAGTGAGAGAAATACACGGTCTCCCTCTCGTCTGTAGCTTTTCCTAGTGGAGACTAACAAAATGAAAGGGGATCTGCTCCATATACTTGTTTTCCCGAAAACATAACCTTGCGAGGCTTGTCCTTCAGGACCTCCTGTGGGAGCATCCTATTTCCAGGTGTAAACTCACACCCACCATGCTAGGAAGCATGAAGAAGCAAAATGCTTCCGGCCGTGAAATGCAGCAGTTCCTTCTGACCTCAAATGAGCCTTCTGAGTGTTTCTTGGGATGGTGCAAAACACGTTCACTCCCTGTGTAATGAACAGAGAGGGGAAAACGTATTTCATGTTAAGTAGGTCAGAGACCACATGTAGATCCCAAGGGGAGCATTGGCTGGTGGGGCTGCCATTTCCCTTCTTATCCTTCCTCAATTCTGCATTTACTGAGCACCTTCTATCTTCATTTGCTCAGGCTGCTATACCACAGACTGGGTGGCTTCAAAAATAGACATTTCTTTCTCACAGATCTTTATCAGGATGCTAGGATCAGTTCCTGATGAGAGCTGTCTTCCCGATGACCTCATCTAAACTTAATCACCCCCCAAAGACAAAGGACCCCCCATCTCCAAATACCATCACGTGGGGAGTTAGAGTTTCAGCACATGAATTTTGAAGTGACACAATTCAATCCACAGCACCTTCTATGCCAGAGAGAGAGAGGGAGGGATGAAGGGAGAGAAACAGAGACAGAGGCCAAGACAAAGAAAGATAGAGGGTTCTGGTCTCTTGTTTTCCAAGATCAGGGTGAGCAAGGGATGACTTGGTTAGGGAAATCAAAGAGGCTTCTTCCTGAAGAAGTGGTGATTAAGCAGGATGTGAGGAATGAGCTCAAGTCTCCTGGGAGCAGCATTCCAGGTGGGGCAGTGTGAGCAGAGACCCACAGCAGGAGGCAGTCATGACAGGGTCAAAGCCTGAAGGAGGCCCGGGCTGCAGCAGAATCAGCTCCGGGAAGCATGATGGGCAGGGTGAGGCCGGTTAGGTCGGTGGGACCAGACCAGGCAGGGCCTTACCAGCCCCATCAGGAGCTGTCCTTACACCCCACGCAAGAAGCCTTTGAAGGAATTTACACACAGTGGCAGCACGATCCTCTTTACAATTTCAGAAGACTGTCTTGGCTCTGGGGTACAGAACGGACTAGAAAATGGGTAGAGTAGATGCAGATAGATAGTTAGGAGTCACCGCACAATCTAAGCAGGAGATGGCAATAGCTTGGACTGGAATGGTGAGGGTAGAGACGGAGATGCATGAGCCGATTCAAGAGTTTTTGAGGGAGAAAGCCAATGGGATTTGGCAATAGATTAGGTACTAGGGGCAAAAGAGAGGGAACTAGTGAATTTAATTATCCTCAACACCTGACAGAGGAATCTCACCCAGATGTGTGTGCACAGCGCATATCAGATCTCACACTCCTCAGTCTCCACGTGGACCACCCAGGGTAGCCCTCTGTATCAGCAGGGGGCACAGGTTCCCTGTGGCCTTGGCTGGTCTTTGTCATGTTTGCTGTTAGAGCTGATCCTTGTTCTTCTGCTCTGCTCCAGTAACAGAGAGCTTAGCTCCTGCAGGTTTTGTTTCCCTGAGCTGTGTTTGGCTATAGGGCGACACTGTTAAGAAAGCAGATGCCAGGAGGAAGAGAGAAAGCAGGTCTTTCTTTGTCTCAGGCAGTGTCCAGCAGTGGCTATGTCCTCTGGGACTCCACCTGCTGCTGGCCAGGTATTCCCTCTGGTCACCCTGGCTAACTCTTCCCTGTGTCCCTCCATTTCTGGGGTATCTCACTATTCCCTATTTGGGTTCTCAACTCTTCCATTACCTATGTAAATATTTTCCTCAATTAAGTCTCTCTATTGACCTGGGTTGACCTTGTCACATACAGTTTCAAAGTCACTGAGTCTAGAAAGGCATTCCTTCCAACCACCCGGCAATGCCTAAAACTGAGGGCTTAAGACACAAATAATCCTAGGAGACTTTACAAATTGAATTGTACATATGACAGATTTTTCCTCCAGAGAACAGAATACATGTACGTGGTACAAGAAAAGAACAAGATGTTGGGGGTGGGGGTACAGGAGCACTAAAAAGAGTTAAAGGGGAAGGTCAAGTAATGAAGGTGTTAGAAAGTGAAACATACTGAAGACTGAATTGCTTCAAAAATTTGTCAGGAGCAAGCCACAAAATGACACCATTGCTTAACAGATATGTGAAAGAATGCCAACCAAAGTTAGGGAAGTTTCACCAAATGGTTATTAACAATACAGAACTAAAAAGTGAATATCAAGAGGAATAATTATAAAGCTACATTCTAAAGAGAAGTCTGGGAGACCAGAAAACCTCCCGTTTTTTATTTCTGAAACCTATGCCAAGCTATGATAGCTATTCAGTCCCCATTCTATATTAAATGCCATTTACAGAAAAAAGAAAGGGGGGGATCTGTGTAATCTGCATATCGTTGGTAAATGCATGCTTAATGTACTGATGCAAGAAGCAGAGGAGCTGAACCCACGTTATGTCTGTTCAGAGCCGGGACCCATCTTATACTCATGAGGATAATGCTAGTGTAAAACAAACTGGATTTGCTCTTTTGTAAATATAAACTATACATTAGCAATTTATGTTGTGAATGACCCAGATTGCGGCTTTTATAAATAACCAACATTGTTTGGTACACAGCACACACGGTACCATTCACTACATTGAGCATGTTGAGTTCTGCAACCTCTCCACACCTCACCATATGTGCACACACATGCACACATACACACACACACACACACACACAAACTACTACACCATTCTTGCATGCACTCTTAATTCAAGATCTTAAAGTGAAGTTCGATAAGTTACAATAACAAATACATTGCACCCCGTAATAACAGCCTCTCCAGAGTTGCCTGGGCCCTGGGTGTTCAATTTTCAGACTTTCCAGGATTTATGTGGCTGTGTGAAATCTGTTCTCTAGATGATAGATAGATAGATAGATAAATAGATATAGATAGATAGATAGATAGATAGATAGATAGATAGATAGATAGATAGATAGACAGACAGACATGCATATTATATATATATTCATTTTACTATTTGTGTATATAGTAGTTTACCGAACTTCAATAACAGTCTGCAATTTAGTCAGTACTTAAACGTGCCGAGTAAAAGACCATGATAATGTTCAAACCATAAATGTTTTTCATGGATCACATCATTAATCACGTAAGTTTTCATATCTTAACTTTTGTACCAGATTCTATTTTCATTTATTCATTCATTCATACAGAAATCATCGATGTGCCAAACATTGACTGAGAACCTACCACATCACTGTGCTGGTGTTACCTCACCTTCATGACACTAAAGGTCTCTCCTGTGCTGTTCAAGATGTAGGGGCGGGACACATGTGGCCACTGAGCTAATTAAACGTGGATAGTCTGAACTGAGACACGCCGTAGATATAAAATATACACACAGGGTTCCCAGGATTTAGTACAAAAATAATATAAAAGATCTTATTGATAACTTTTTGTATTGATTACATGTTGAAGTGAAAATATTTTAGCTGTATTAAACTAAATGATTAAACCTGTTTCCAAAATTAATTTTAACCATTTTATTTTGCTATTTTTCATATGGCTACTAGAAAAGTAAAAAATACATATGTTGCTGTCAGTGGTGGATTTCACAGAGGGCACAGGGTAGAGAAGTTTGAATAATCGCTTGTCTCATCATGAAATTTAAATCTCCTTCCACCACTGTATTAGTCCATTTCTGTCACTTATAACAGAATACCTGCAACTTGGTAATTTATAAAGAAAACAAAATTTATTTTTTACAGTTTTAGAGGTTGGTAAGTTCAATGTCCAGGAAACATATTTGGTGAGGGCCTTCTTCTCGGTGATGACACGCAGCGTGTCACATGGCGAGAGAATGGGCTGAGCAAGAGTGAATGAATGAATCAATCCATTCACGAGGGCACAGTCCTCACAATCCAATCACCTCTTAAAGGCCCCACCTTTCAAATACCAGGATCAGATTTCCCACCCTCTTAGCACTATTACAATGGGGGGTCAAGTTTCCAACCCATGAACTTTTGGGGGACACATTTGACCCATACCAATCACCAATATTAAGCCTGTCTGACCCACATCATTGGTGATTTGGGGAATTCAGTGTTTC
>NW_007731909.1:0-47730 GCF_000696425.1 Galeopterus variegatus
ATCATATACAGTGTATATTGACAAAATAAAAATTTAACGAAAAAAATAAAATAAAATAAAAATAAAAAACATATCTTCTGGAATTAGTGCCTTTATCTTTTTCTGCTACTAATATTACAGGCATCAAATGTATCATCTTTATGTAACCTTAGTATAAATAATATTTTTTAAAAACTTGAAGGAAGGCTTTGTAGGTTAATGAATTTGTTTTGTTTTTATATCTATAGCACCTCCCACAGGGGCACCTGACACAGAGTGAGCATTAGTAAATCTCTGAGGAATGAGCATACAGCATTTGTAAAACAATCCTCCAGTTTTCCTTAAGATTGATCTACCTAATTCTTCATGATGACTTCTTGCAGGCCAAACTATTATAACAAATCAAGGCCTAGCAAACTATTAGCCATATCCAGTCAATAAACACACAGCTACATAAATTCTTTTACATATTGTGTGTGGCTACTTTCACACCACGAGAGTAGATTTGAGTATTTGCAACAGAAATGGTATGACCCACAAACCTAAACTATTTACTATCTGGCCCTCTATAGAAAAATTTTGCTGACCTTTATAATACATAATGGCAGTCACTTACTGAGTATTTACCCTGCTCCAAGTATTACCTAAATGTTTGCACGCATTATTTCTTTTACTTTTCACCTCTAAGGGTAATTATAATTATCTATGCTATGGATATAAGTCACAGAGGAATGGGTATGTTTTTGTGTAGATGCCTACCTGAAAAAGCCACTTCTCTATAAATGTTTTATTTTTAACATTTTATTCATGTAGAATAAAAATTGCAAATGTAAAAAGAAAGACTATTTGTATAGAAAAGAAATTAATTTGTAAAGTCAATTTTTCCAGGGTTGGCATTTTCTCAAAGATTCAGGTTATAAGGGTGTAAATCCCCAAGCAATGAGTAAAATGGTATCATAACTATTGTTTAGTGACTACCTTCCAGAAACTACACTAGGCACATTTCATCATTTGTGCCATTCAACACTAACAACTTTATGAAAAAATATTATCATTCCCAATTTAAAGAAGAAAAATCTGGGTCTCGGAGAAGTTAAGGAGTTCAGCAATTAGGAAGTGGTGAAACCAAAATTAGAAGTTGGCTCCATCTGAAACCAAAGCCTGACCTCTTTCCATTTAGAGG
The DNA here is from genome assembly GCF_000696425.1 of Galeopterus variegatus. NCBI lineage: Eukaryota > Metazoa > Chordata > Mammalia > Dermoptera > Cynocephalidae > Galeopterus > Galeopterus variegatus. The sequence goes on from NW_007731909.1 coordinate 1,163, forward strand.
CATGTGTCTTCAAAACACACACACAAAAAAAAAGTATCAAAAATTTAATGATAGCATGCATATAGGTTTCCACTACTGAAGAAATTAATCTTATAAGAGCTAAAAATTCAAAAGTACTTTTGGAACTATGAGTAGCAGGAGTGTTAAAAGCATTCTAAATGAAAAAGAAGCTAATTATTTACATTTCCATCTCCAGTTTCACCACCAATTGGCTGCCATAAGGATGGCAGGGAAATGTGCATTATCTGAAAAATACGTTCCAAATATGTTGCTTGACATTTACTGAAGTAATTACGGTGAAGACTCAGAAGAGCATACCAGCTGTTAAGAGCAGCTTAAATTTATCTCCTGGGAAGGATAAGCCACTGCCAGGAAGCACCTTCCAGGTAAACAGGCATAGGTGTGACCCACTATGCTTTCCAGACACTTGAAGAAGCACGATTTCCACTGGAAAGATCCAAGTCCAGAGCAACACATAGGCACAAATGGAATGATGTCATGTGCAAACATCCCTAGAGCCATTGGCATTAACATGGCCATCCACTGGATGGAATGATGTCATGTGCAAACATCCCTAGAGTCATTGGCATTAACACGGCCATCCACTGGATTTTACAGACATTCCAGTGATATAAACTTTTTAGGACACCTTTAATGTTACCCTCTTTTTTTTTAATTTCAATCAATGTGTGGAAATTAGTTCTAATACAGTAAGATTCCCTGCGCTAGGGTTCATTATAAAGTTTATCCTTGTATTTGGAGAAGTGTTAGTAGCCAAAGTCAACAGTCACTGGGAGGAAAACTATTACTGAAAGCTAACATTGAGCATTTACTATATTAAGATACTGTGCTGAGGCCTTTGTTTTTTCTCATTTAATCTTCACAGCAACCTTACTACGATTACCCTAATTTAAAGCATTTTTCTTTGTAACCACTTCATCGGTGAAAGCATATAATTAGTTCCTCTAAATTAAGAATAGATAATCCCTGACTGTTATCTAACAACAAGAAAGATAATTTATAAATACAGTCTTACTAAGTTAATATGCCTAAGTTTTTCATGTTTCTTCTATCACATAACACTTTAACTTATAGTAGTCAGGTAAATTTTCATCTGGAAAGCCGGGGTAGCCTACAGTCTACTTTTATGAGAAAGAAATATGGCAAATGACACATCTAATACCAGCCATTTTGTTTTAAAATAAAAAGTAATGTTCAGTGCCCTAGGGGAAGTCATGATTCAACACATTATTCAAGTGGTTCATAACAAACACTGGCTTCCGCATCGGATGTCTGTCTGTGTTGGTCTCTGTGAGGGACTGGCTGCATGATCTTAGACAAGTTAATCAGTCCCATGGGGTGTGCTTCCCCATCTATAAACAGGGGATCATAATTTGTCTATTTCCAAGAATTATTGAGGGGAGTAAATGAGATAATGGACGTGAAGCCCTTAACACCAACTGCTCAGTCGATGTCAGCTATAACAATTACTGTTATTATTACTTCTTTGATCATATCTAACTTTATAGTTAAAATTAAGATTCTGAGGCAATACAGGACTGTAAAGTATCTTGGGAGACACCAAAGGATGATGAAGATGTTATATTCAGTGTCATTTTAGTGTTAAGTGTATCTTATTATTTCCAAAGTCCACAAAATGTGTAATTTGTGTTTTTTTTGTTAACCAGATAACCACAATATTCAAAAACCCCAAACGCCCTATTCTCTAATCGTTAATCAATCAGTAATTACTTGTTGAAATTATACTGCATGAAATATGCTGTGTTAAATATCATAAGTGATAAAAAGGGTCATGCCCCTTCCTAATAAGATCTATGTGGGGAATAACTGGGATGGAACCATGTCAGTATACATTGTCCAAACCCATAAAACAGATACCAAGAGTGAACTATGAAAACTATGTACTATGAACTGTGTAAACTAGGAACTTGGCGTGAAAAGGGTGTGGCATTGTAGGTTCATCACTTGTTACAAATGTATCACTCTGGTGGGACTACTGACAGTGGGGGAGGCTGTGTATGTGTGGGGGCGGGACGTACATGGGAAATCTCTATACTTTTCTCTCAATTTTGCTGGAACCTAAACCTCTAGAAAATAAAATCTATTTCTAAAAAAATGGTAAGACCACAGTTTGGGAGAAAACATTCACAAAACATATATCTGACAAAAGACTCATACCCAGAATACAAAAAGAATTCGTACAACTCAATAATTAGAAGATTAAAAAGCTAATACAGAAATAAGGGAAAGTTTTGAAAAAATTTTACCAAAGAACAACAGACATTTTTACCAAAGGTATTACATTTTTGTAATCAAGATGGCAAATAATCCATGAAATATGCTCAACACCATTAATCATTAGATAAATTCAAATGAAACACGACTATCAGTAGAACGGCTAACATTAGAACGACTGACCGTACCAAGTCATGACAAGGATGCAGAGCTGGAACTCTCCCCTGCATCGCTGGTGAGAGCAAATGGTGCAGCCACGTTGGAAAACAGTTTTGCGGTTTCTTGTAAAGTTAGACATATGTGTACCATACAACCCGGCAACTCCACTCTTAGGTCATCCAAGAGAAAATATATGTTCACAGAACTAGTGATAGAGAGCATCTCAAGTGATTGCCAGAGGCAGGGGTTTGGGGAAGGGGTGGACTCAATAGTCGTACAAGCAAACTTTTCTGGGTGATGAAAATATTCCGTTTATCATGACAGTGGTGGTAATCACAGGACTCTACACATTTGTCAAAACACACCAAATTGTACACTTAAAATTGAAAAATCTTATTGTATGTTAAAAATTATATAACTCAATAAAGTTGATGGGAAAAAAAGATAATTAGCAATATATGATATTCTATGATAAGTGCTGATAAAAACTATATGAAGACTTAAGGAGACAGAGAAAAGGAAGAAGGCAACTAGTACTTATTAAGTGCCTTCTCTGTGCTTTTTAAATACAATAAATAATTCTCCCAACAAAATATCTGAAAGGTAAGTTTAGTTAGTCCACACTTCACAGAAGGAGTCTGACCTTTGACATGTAGGAATATACCCTAGTCACAAAACTAGTAAGCAGGAGATTCAAGCCCAAGTCTCACTCTGAAATCCAAACGTTTACACTATACCACCTGGCCTCCCCTGTGATTTAAATAAATAAAGCCACAAATGAAATCACACTTTAAACTCAACAAATATCAAAATTAAACCAGTGAAAAAAATCAAATCACCATTTGTGTTCTCCTTGCATAAAGTTATTAATTTGTACAACAGCCAAATAATACCTAAGTCTCAACACCTAATCCTAATATTTTTAAAAGAAAATTCTAAATTGTCATGGAAGCTATTATAATTTTCAGAGCAAAGTTATCTTAGAGATGTTTTCATGAATTTACTATATTAAATTTTCAAATTCAATCATATACTTTATCAAGTTCTCAAGGACATTTTTAGAGTAATCTCATCACTTACAGAGCATTAATTCTGAGCCTGACTAGAGATAATATAGCTATTATGTAATATTTAATAGTTTAAAATGGGAAGTTAATATACTTCTAAAAATACGAAACTAGTATATAAAAATGTCAACTGTGATTATCAAAAATTGCTTTTAGTTGTATTTAATTATCTCATACTCTTTTTAAGAGTTCTGCATTTCGCATAAGAGATGGCCGGAATAAATAACATCATTTGATATGTAGCAGTTCTCTATATTTTACCCCATTCTCAATTACACAGATTCTCAATTATACAGATATCACCATCTTATCAACCCCATGACCCATCCAATCACCAAATTTTCAATTACTTGGAAGGAAATACAGGAAGTTTCATCAATACACTGAGGTAAAAAAGAAAAAGAAAAACAGATACTTACTAAGAACATTTTTAAAAATATTTCTAAGCTGTGCCTACCAGGCTTCAGTGCTTAAACTACAACATTTATTTAATGTTTTGCACCAAGTTTTCCTAAGTGCCATGTATGTATCTTCACAGCTCAGCTAATGAAGTTTTGGTAAAGCTATCAATTAATAAGAAACCTTAGAAACAATCAATTGTTGGTTCTTCCCAAGAAAGTGACTTTTTTATGAACTTTTCACAATTTTTTCATGTACACACACACACAACAGAAACAAAAACAACAAAGAAATGGAGATCTAAGATATATATCTGGAAATCTGGTACCCCTAAAAATGTCATTTTACCTAGAACTATTTAGATAATTAAGGATAAACGTTTATGTCAAATATTTGGAGAAAGATCTGAAATAATGAATGCTTTGATTACTTAAACAGGCTGAAAAAAATTAAGTAAAAGTCTTGACAACATCAAGTAAATGACTACTCAGTCCAAGAAAATAGTAGATCCTAAGTATCTTTGATTACCTGTGATTTTGGAAGAAAGAGTGAAGATTCATTTAAAATGTCAGTAGTCTGAATTTGCAAAGCTGTCTCCATGGGAGAACCAGGGCTGAGCGGCTGGCCACCACTGATTTGCCCTCATCCTTTCCCCACTAATGCAGCCAGTGTCCTACACTGACACCTGAAGTGTGAAATCAGAAGGAGCCTTACGTGGCATCTATGACACTACGACACATCAACTTTTTCTTATGAAGAGTGACCTAATTCTTTCTAACTTCGGATACATTTCTAATCAATCAAAATTCAGACCTATATACACCCTAAGTGAAATTAACATTTTCCCCTACCAGAAATGCTTCAAATATATAACCTTTTCTTTATGCCACATAATCATCGTGATTGAGTTACATCCAGACACTGACCTGAAGGAAGCTTTGCAGACGGCCCTTGATATAAGCATCCATGTGTGCTTATGACATCGTAATTAATCAAGGTTGCCTGGATTGGATAATAACATAAATTCAGGTCCACAATCACTCAGCCTAAACCTTTAAGGCTGGATGTCCCTTGGAATTAAGAATTTTGCACATTTTAGAAAAGCAAAATGATACATGATGCTGTAAATTATGTAACACCCTCAGTGGAGTCTGTAATGGCACCCCAAAATCAAGCACACTAACATTTCTGCAATAAATGAATGAATATTTACACTAAGTGTAATTTTTAAAATAGCCTCCAATTAGATCAGGCTGGGCTTTGTCATCAAATGAGCTGCAAAGCTAATTTTTGGATTTCAAAGTTTTTAGTAGAATGTGGAAGGAATAGTAAAGAAATAGTAGCAGTAGAAAATATTTATAATTGTTATTATGAGAACTGGCACATGCAAACAGATGCCAAACACCAGCTGCACATTATCTCATTTAATCTCTCCAACAACCTTGAGGTCAAAACTATTATCAAGAGAGTGTTTCACTCAAACATTAAAAAATACCTTCCTAAATCATGAATCAAGCCTGATATTGTTATTATCCCATTCTTTATTCAGCCTTCTCATTTTGAACAATATTTCTGCCCTTTTGACTACAGAATTTTAATATCATTAGAGGGCCACATAGCAAGTCCAGAGGTAGATTTAAAACAAAAAAGTTACACAATTTCAAATCACTTCAAGAGATTCAGGCAGCCCTTAGGTTATTCACCAGTTCTGCTCCTTTGAACAAAATTATATGTTGACAATCACCTCATTAAGGCAACTTTTTTGTTTTAGTGAATGTCTGCATGCTCATCCCATAATTTTGAAATTTGTGTTTACTCTCACTACCACTACAAAGAAAAACTTGACTTAAAATAATTACAGGCTGTGTAAGGGCTCCAAGTGTTAATATTGAATTGGACAGTAATTTGCTGAGTCCAGAACTAGCACTAAGAGACCTGTGCAAATCTCATGACCTGTCCTTGCCCCTGGTCCCTATAAGCAGCTTAAGCGACCCTCAGTCTTTCTCACTGCTCACTCTACATTTACCTTAGTAATTTGGATTTGATCTCATCCAAACCATGCCAACTCAGCTTCAAAATTGCTGGCCCAGATTACCTCTTGTGGGTTTTTAATAAATATATTAATCTACAAGCCACAAACATGTAATATATGAGATTAGAGTGATGGCAATAATAATCCTTTATGTCTCCAGTGAACAATTCACTCTAACAACCTCCGAATAAACTGATTACACATATAATCATCATTTTTAATATTCATTTAGTTCAAACAATAAATTAGGTACTATAACAATATAATGTATTAGCATTTTATTCTTTAGATAAGATGCTTCCCTACTGTGCACTTAATTACAGAATAAGGTAAGCATTCCAACTAAATTCATAGTCTTAGTATTACCTAAAATTATCTTCTCACAAACATGAAAGTCTTTGCGATAGCAAGTGCCTTAGGTTGAGTTTCCCCAGCCACAGACCCTAAAACAAGGATTTGAATCCAAGTAGTTTGATATGATTCTGGAATACAAGCCTACTATGTTTAGGGAACCACACACTATGGCAATCCATTTAAATACTATCTCTGAAATATCCCCAAACATATATATTTATTTACACACATGTAATCATCTATTTCCGTGTGTGCATTCATCCACCCAAGAAACATGGCTTGTTCTTTCGCAGTAGAAACTGGCCCGGGACACGACCATGAGCCTCAGCCACCACACAGCACAATCTCCCTCAGCCAATATACAGAAGCAAATATGTCTGCATATTATTGGCTTCTCTTTTGTCCACTTATTTTTTGTTCTGTGAACAATTTTGACCTACACTGTCCAAAAGAAGTACGCAAGTAATAGTGCTGGATGTGAGACCAAAAAAGCCTAAGAGGAGAATCAGTCTGGATGTTGAAAGGTACGTAGGTTTTATCTCTCTTGAGATCAAGTAAATGGTCAAGGGCATTGAGGGTGAAGATCAGCTGCACAGGTGAGAGAAGCCCTTTGACATGCTGGGGAATTAGCCCAGGAAGACTGAGCAACAACTGGGTGAGTAGGGACGGGACAAACTAGGCCAGAGGCACATCATGACTTCAGGGGATTTGAAGAGAACAGAGAGCTGCCAAGACCACCATTGCATACAGTGTGTTCCCTTCAAATGTTACTCACATCGTGTGAAACAAAAAAGAAAGGCTTCCCTGTTCTGCTGAAGCTGAGGTTTCCTATACCTGCCCTTCCATCCCTACTCCCCAAAGGTTCTCTGATCAGATTCATTTGCAGGGCCCCCGTCACCACCCACCACCCGGGAAGGGCCAGCCCTGGGTATTTTAGAGGAAGTGTCAAGGAAGCAGAAACCAGAGGCAAGAACATGCAGACAGACAGCCCAGCATGATCACTCAGCAGGGACATGAACTTGGAAATGAGAAGCCTCTGCCAAACTAAGACATGGATAAACTGAGTCAGAAAGTGAGAGGGTTTTTTGGTAAGTATCATATTGTTAAATTACAGTCATTAAAAAATTGTGCTTTGCTTAGAAGAAAAGAATATTAAATTCATGACAGATATTCAACACATTAAAAATATCTGATTTGTAACATTTCTCTCCTTCCATGTCTGTGGTGCTGCTTGACAGTTTTTCATTGGGCACACATGTGCCAGGGACTGTGTGAGGTACCAGGATCATGGAGGTGACAGAAATAGTAACTTTCTTCAAGGAGCTCATGGTCCAGGGCAACAGCATCCAGGTCATTAACAGCAGAAGCATTTGTTCTGCACTTGGGATTTTACTAGTTGGAATTTATTTCATTTAAAAAACCCTATACTCAACGATTTCATGGCCTTCTCTAATAAGTGAATTACAGTAGGCTTGCTTTGGGAAATATTCAAGCAAATATTGATCTGACAATTAAAAGAAGCTCAGACTATCAGGATATGAATAGTAAAGTCAAAAATAAAGTCAAAAAGGAAAATATCTAAATCAAAATTATGTCTTTGCTTTTTTTTAAAAAAAAGGAAGTCTTTTTCTTTCAGCATCTATTTTTATCAAATATTACAAATAAATGAATGCATCCATCAATATCCCATCTATCACCCCTCTTTGTTCAGAAATGTAAGCACCCTTGGAAACATTATAATTTAGAGAGCCATGTGAAATGTTAAAAGACACAGATTAATACCATTTCAGTACCAGAAAATCACTAGCCAGTGTGTGATTAACAGCCAAATGAAAAGAACAGTCTACTGCAACTTACAAAGGGAAAAAATGTGGACACCTCAGACAAGCATATATTTAAGCAAGATCTTAAAGGATGAGTAAAATCGGAACCAAAGGAGGCAGGAGGGTAAAAGCACTCATGCACAGAAATACAGTAGGGAAAGGCCATAAATAAGGCGGAGGGTAGAGTGTTTAGGATAGCAGAGAAAGAGTAATTGTGGAAAGCCTTCAATGTCAGGCCAGGAAATTGGATTTTATCCTCAGTAATGGGGAACCTGAAGAGCCCGTGAAAGTGTTTGAGCAAAGGAATGATTCAAAGTGGTATTTTAAGAGCATTTGTCTGGCATCACTATGTGAGGATTAAAAGGAAGAAAATGGACAAGAAAACCTAACAGTCCAGGTGTGAAGTGGTAGGTGGGACAGTGGACAGCAGTGTGACAGAGACTTAGGAGAAAGAATTTATAAAACTTGGTAAATTATAAGAGATCAAAAGATTGATCTAAACAACAGGTGGACATGAGAAGGAAAAAATTATTAACAAAATAAGGAAGTTAAAATGGAAAGCTGGTTTCAGAGCAGATGAAAAGCCAACAAAAATAGATCAGAAAATCGTAAGCCAAAAGCAGAAATCATAGGACTTAATGTGAATAGTGGCATATGCCCTTTTGGGAAAAAAATCATAGTATACATACTGTTTTTAAATAATTTTTTTTTCCAATTATAAAGCAACTTAAGTTCAGCACAGATTTGTTACCCAAAAAAAAGGAAAAAAAAAACAACAAGCAAAAATGACTCAAAATCCTGCTACATATAGATGACTACTTTAACACTGTATCTGTCCTTCCAGTCTTTTTTTCCTAACCCAACAATAACAATAACATGAGAGGAAGGGAGGAGGTGGAGAGAGAGAAGGGCTAGGATGTATTGACTGCCTATTACGTTCCAAGCACTATTCTAAGTTCTTGACATATACTAATGAAGTTATACTTTGCAACAACCCTGTAAGATAGGTACTATTATTATCCCCTTTTGGAGATGGAGAAACAGGTGTCCAGAGAGCTCAGAAATCTGTCCAAAGTAACACAGCTAGTAAGGCACAGAGTCAGGCTCTGAACCCAGGCAACCCAGCCCCACACCTGTGGTTTTAACCACCATGCATACTACCTCTTGCGTGATGTACTTATACAGTCTATACCAATTTGAACAGATAATAGAATCAATACACAGTCATTCATTCTTCAGCCAAGTCCCTAAACATTGCTACTCCGTAGGAACAGTGGAATTCCTTAGGAAAAGTCCACAAAAGTGCTGCCTACTGGCATCTTCTCTTCACAATATTTACCAAATAGCTGCTCTTCCTTTGGCCCCTTGGTATTTCTCAGTTTATTAAATCCAACAGTCAGCATAGGCTACCTCATGCCACAATAACAAGCAGCCCAAAACATCTTAGAATTTATAACCAAAAGGTTTATTCCTTGCTCACAATTCATAATCCATTCAAGGGTCATCTGGGGGATCAGTTCCATGACTTCTGACTTCAGAAGAGAGGCTGATGGCACCAGAATGTTGCCAGCCCTATGGGAGAGGAAAAGGGAGCTCTGGAGGTTCTTCCCCTGGCAGTTAAGTGCTCTGGCCTGGAAATAGTCCCCATCACTGCACATGACTCATTGGCCAGAACTTGTCACATGGTCTCACCCAACCACAATGGGGCCCAGACATATGCTCCTACCCGGGGCCCAGAAAGGGGGAGAACCCATACCTCAGAGCACCTGTAACTGCACTTTACCTGTGCACGATTCACATTCTGAGCCCCTGGAACCTTCGGATCCAAGCCACACATTGACAAATGCTCTACTGTTATCATCCATGCAAGGCAAAAATTATCAAACATAGATTCCCTAAATTAGTAGAGCTGTAAAGACCTTAAAGTATATTCGAGTCCCTTCAACACTTGAAGAAAATAAGGCCCAAAGAACACCAGTCCAAAGTAACCTCAGCTAGTATAAAACTAAAATCCAAGAGTTTTATTTTGTTATTATTCCCTCAACAATTCCTCAGAAAGCACACAAGAAAAAGATAAAGTTCTCCTGTTGTGAGATTTACTGTACATATTCAAATCAACTGAATTACATGAAAATCAAAATCTATGTTAAAATATTTTGCAACAAAGTACATTGATCTTAGTCTTTACACATTTCTTATTTTCTTTACATATATATAAGACTAAAATCCAAGAGTTTTATTTTGTTATTATTCCCTCAACAATTCCTCAGAAAGCACACAAGAAAAAGATAAAGTTCTCCTGTTGTGAGATTTACTGTACATATTCAAATCAACTGAATTACATGAAAATCAAAATCTATGTTAAAATATTTTGCAACAAAGTACATTGATCTTAGTCTTTACACATTTCTTATTTTCTTTACCAATACTTTATGATTTAGAGCTTTACATTCTCTGACAGATTTTATTTTCATTACTTGTCTGGGAAGTGTGTTCATTTGCAAGCAAAAAATAATCTAGATGGGGGTATTTGATGACGTGCATCTTCCAAGATTTTTCCTTTGACTGAACTGACACAAACTCCAGTCAAAAAAATGACAAAATCAGTAGTCATTCCTCCAGACTGACTCCAGGGTCTTAAAGAGCAGACAGTGCAATCCCCTCATTTTAGCTGTGGAAACTAAGAACCACAGAGTGCAGGCGATGTGCCCAGGTCATACCTAAACAAAATGATAGAGCAAAGTCCCAAACCCAGCCCTCCACCTCCAAACGCAGTGTCCATTCCACCACCTCATGTCACCTCAACTTCTAGTACTTTGGACAATTCATTAAATCTCTCTGGTCCTCAGTTTTCTTAGTTGGAAAATGAAGGAGCAAGACTCACTAGATCAAGATTTCCCAAATGGGCTTCAAAGAAAAGCAGTGTCTGAGATGACTGTGGAATTTAAAGTTTCGTGGTCATGAAAGTTTGACAAAGACTAAATACCTTATTCCTCTCCTGGAGATTAATAAAGGATATCAGCACAATAAAGGCTTTAGGAAATTCTGCAATAGAGAAAAACATTTGTTGAGACCAGCGTTTCCTGAACTTATTTGGTCCCAGGAACATTTCTGTGCATGACTCTTATCAACACTCTGACCACTCTCCCTCCTCTGGCTCCCCCTAAGCCCAGGAAGACCAGCCACCTTCTGCTGAGCCTCAAACGCACCAAGCCCCTTCCTGTATCAGGCCCTTAGACTTGCCCGGAGGGCTCATCTCCTCTAAGAGATCTTCCCTGACCACCACTCTCCTATGAAGTATCCTACTTTGTTTTCTTTTACTTCATAGCCCTTATCCCTGCCTAACATCACATGATGTATTGTCTGCCTCTTGCACTAAACAGAGGCTCCTGGAGATGAGAACTTTGTCTTCCTCTGTAATCCTCAGCACCTAAAACACTGTCTGAGAATAGAAGGAGCGCAGCAAATAATTGTTGAATGAACTAATTCAATGAATGAAAGAAACAATGAATGAAGCTGTAAAACTGGTGTCCTGTTGAACATAGAGACCTGTCAGAACATCATCGTCACTGGACACTTGTGAGAAATGCAAATTCTCGGGCCCCACCTGGACCTACAAGCCAGATTCCCTGGGGTGGAGCCCAGCAATGTGGGCTTGAACAAGCTCTCCAGGTGTCCTGATGCTCACAAAAGTTTGAGAACCATTGGTCTGGGTCATCTTTAAGATAAATTCAACCCATTGAATTCTAGAATTCTATTATTTGTGAGCAATTTTCTTAAAGTAGTTTGAACATTTGACAGCAAAATGAACTAGTATCTCAAGTTTTCTTGAAATTATCATATATTACAACATACTGCTTTTCCCTCCAATAGAAATAAAGCTCTAATTAACACACAATGTTAATTAGCACACAATGTTCCATTGAGAATTTATCACTTTAAAAGCTACCCCACCACACTTGAGGGCCATTTTACCATCTGCTATAACTACCCTACAACAATTAAAACTCTCTCTAATAAAGATTAAGTTCCTCCAAAAGGAACATTCACACACACATTCACACACACACACACAGTTTTTTCATCATGAATTAATCCCTTGATTATATTCCCAATGATATTAAAGGAAACCTAATTACTTTTAGTATTAAGAGACACTCCAGAGGATAAATTTATATGCTCTCATTTTTACCGATTGTCACTTTCTGTTAGCTGAAAATGAAAAATGGACCAATTTTTGATCAAAATCTTACCAGAAAATGCCAAATCAAGCAAGCATTATTGAATGCTAAAAGCCTAGGGTATAAATATCATTTACAAGTCACAACGCCTTCCAGGGCCTTCCACATCCTTGCCCAAACACACAGTCATGCTCACCCAATTCTGGTTTTCACTCTTCTCCACCTTTCCCATCCCCACCATACCCCTCCCATCCTTTTTGGCCCCTCGATTGAGGGGGATTCCTCTGCTGCAGCAGCAAGTGCCATCCCAGGCAACAAGGCTTTCTCCCTCTTGGGAGTGTGGCAGCATCCAGCGACAGGACTGGGCGCTACCAAGAGGAGCAGCACTGGACTGCACTGCAGGTATCCACTGAGCGCTCCATCTCCTCTAGAAAAAAGACTGGAACTTACACATGTCTCTACACCCTCCCTCCCCAGTTCTCCTTCAGAACCTACCTTCTCTCATCTTTGGTTTCAGTAAAACCCAAAGCTCTAGGTAAAAGACCATCCCTATGGCTCTCAAGGAATTCTACCACTAGGCAAGTCCCACCCTCACCTTGTCTCCTCCCTACTGGGGAGAGGGGTAAGAGGGAGAAATCTGAGTGGGCACCAGGAAGGAATCTTGACTGTAGGAGAAGGGATGTTCATGAGCTCATGCCTTCCCTGCTGGAGGCCAGGGTAGAAGTCAGGTACATGTGAGCTTTCCACTGTTCTCTGCAACTAGACAGTAGAATTCCCAAGAAAGGACATAAAATAAAATCAGGCCTGGAAGTAAGATATTTTTGTTACAATCTAAAATCTATACCTTAAAAATTAACCAACTGGTAGGCTTCTTATATTTTCTGAGTTTATTTCCCTGATGTTCACTCTTAGTATTTGTGTATGCCCTTTTCCAAAATGCAGCCTTTTCAGCATGCCAAAGAAAACCAGGCAAGGGATTTATCTAACCCATGGTTATTAGCACACCGAGGGGGAGGTCCCCACCCTACCCTGTGCCTCAGGGAAGACTGTGGTGATGGTGCTGAAGAAAAAGTGGGACATCCACGGAGGAAGGTGAACACACAGATCACAATGCTATTCATGAGTTACTTGTCCCCCAAAGGCCCTCCTGCCAGAGAACCTTGACGTCCCTGGGTTCTCCGGGATTAATCTCTGGGATTAAAGGACAGCCACCAGCACTTTATGAAGATAAATATGTTCAGAAACCAGGTATTCACTCCTTGTGTCCTCCCCAGGGAATAACAGTCATCATTCAGGCTATGGGGGTCCCAAAGGCAGCAATTACTGGGCATAAAAGGTGACTTTAGGTCCATACCTTGGGACTACTAAGAATCACTACTCAGGCCATTGTCCATTGAAGGACAGGTTGTTGACAAGTTGTATTCCAAAAGACTGTCACCCGCCACAGCCTACCAGCCACTAGACTACTAGACTGCTAGCAACTGCCTTTTTAAAATATATCTTGGAGCAAAGGAGGAGTTCTAAACCAAACAAACAAAAAAGCCTCTCCCTGGTAAATCTCAGTGGCTACTCTGTGTTCTCAGATATACTACTCCTGGCTTTCCTAAAAACCCCTGAGAAGAGAAGAAACAGCTCCTGATTCCTCTTCCCCAAGACTCAAATTTACATTAAATATATTGAATATACAGACGATCCCCTACTTATGATGGTTTGACTTAGGATTTTTCGACTTTACAATGTTGCTTTCAACTGTGTATGTTAATGGTGAGTACACTTACAACCGTTCTGCTTTTCACTTTCAGTACAGTATTCAATATATTGCATGAAATATTCAACACTTCATTATAAAACTGGCTTTGTGTTAGACGATTTGGTCAACTGTAGTCTAATGTAAGTGTTCTGAGCACATCTAAGGTAGGCTCAGCTAAGCTATGATGTTTGGGAGATTAGGTGTATGAAATGCATTTTCAACTTTCGATACTTTCAACTCACAAAGGGCTTATTGGGATGTAACCCCATCATAAGTCAAGGAGCATCTGTATATACAAGTAAATTAAAGTTATACTAAAACTAGGCAGAGAGAAGAAGCACAATGAATGTGAGGGATCTTCACGCTTACTTTCATGGAATTCCAAACGTGTTTCCCATAGGTATAAAATTACAAAAAGCATTTAGATTTCCAAACCAGCCCACAGGAACCAACTTCCCATACAATGTTACACATCGGAATTCCAATATATGCACCAGAAATAGAGCTCCTTTCTCTACTTAAAAAGCATCCAGAAGTTTCCCCTCATATAATACTCCTGCTGGGAAATGGAAATCTGCTCCACAACAGTATTGGGGAGGCCCAGGTCCCTAAATTCTGAAGTTTTCAAAATATGAGGTTGGTGTAAAAAGTTACACATGACAGATGGGAAGCAGCAGAGTAAGAGAAGACTAAGCCACAGTCATTCCTTTGAAAGGAGACTGTTATTATTAGGATTTCTCCACAACAATAGATTTCAAACCTGACAGATCAACAAGATCATGTGAGAAGCTTTTTTTTTTTTTTCCTTTTTGTCTTTTTTACTGACCGGTAACGGGATCGCAACCCTCGGTGTCACGCCCGTACCGGGGACGGCAACAGGATTGCAACCCTCGGTGTTGCGCCGGCACTGCGCTCAGCCAGTGAGCGGGAACCTGTCTCCACATGGGATCCGAACCCTCCGCGGGCGCCCGCCACACTCCCAAGTGGCGCACTCTCCAGTGCGCCACCGGGCCGGCCCATGTGAGAAGCTTTTAAAAGTACAGATTTTAGGGCCTGACTACAGTCCTATTAAATTAGACCCTTCCGAGGTGGGTCCAGAAATCCACGTTGTGAAGGATGCTCCTCAGGTAATTGTGATGTTCACACGTCTTTCAGAATCCCACTCTAGGGTTCTCGGTATCAGAATCATGGATTGGCATTGCATTTTACATGTCACAGTTCTCAAATCTCCTAAGGATATCCCTCCTTAAGGAACCCCTCCCCAAACGCAATGCCGTACGGTTTCCTGTGCTTATAGCACTTACCCTGGTTTGTAATTACTTATCATTGACTTGCCCACTATACTGTAAGTTCCGTGAGGGCAGTCCTGTTCCCTGCCATACCCCAGCACCCAGCACAAAGCATGTATGTATGACCTTTGATGAATGAAAGCACATTGTAGTCACTGATCTCATTTCATCTTATTGCCACATGGAGCAGAAGTTCTTATTTCCCAAATTGATAGAATGAGCCATGACAGGTGAATGACTCGAAATCACAGAGGAGCAAGTGGCAGGAGCAAGTCTGACACCCACTATCCGGCGTTGGGTTCCGCCTCCACTCCCCTTCCACTACCCTACGCTACCTCCCTGCAGAGAATATCAAACTCGGATCCAGTTTATTAATACCAAACTTGCTGAAGAACTAGCACCCGTGTCTCAAAGTCTTATATTTATTTGCATGACAGGCAATTGTGCAACTCAGAAGCATAAGTCCCTGGGAGTTTATAAAGAAACCTTGAGCACATTCTATTCATTTAACAAAGAAACAATAAACATGATGTAGGGTGGGGAAACAGGAGTTCATTAGAAAATTCTGGCCTAATAGATTCTAGTTCTAGTAAAAATAAAAATGCATAATATTACAGGAGGATAATTTAGGTACAAAGAAACTTCTCAAAAAAACTAATGATCAAAGAATGCCTAGCTAGAAAAAAAAAGGAAAGCACATTTAACTGGAATTTGGAATTTGGAGGGGAGGCTAATGAATTAAATACAATGAGTTTATTCTAATCTAAATAATTTATAGGAAACTAAAAGGAATATCTAGTTAGAAGAAATTCGAGGATTAAGTAAATAAAAACAAAATAATAACATCAAATGACTAGACTGGACATTAAAAATCTGACTTTAACAATAATGAAATTAGAAACTCATCCATTAGGGAGTAGTAATACTTGGTTAACACAGACTTTGACTTATTTGTACTATACCTGGAGAAATTATACTTAATCACAGCAGCAGGTTTAGATTGTACAAAGGCATAAGGAGAATTGGTTACTAAGCCTATTGACACACTGGCATTTTTTTTAAGAAACCAGAGAATTTTTTCAAATTATATTGACACACACAAAAAAAGTTTATCTAACAAAAATTTCTAACTAAAGAATAACACAAAAGAGAAAAAATTCATAACAAATTAGGTAACAAAATCGGTGTTAAAATATCTGGCCATTTTAGAAAAAGTGGGGATTTTATTAAGAATCTAAATTAGTAGACCCAGTAACTACAGTAAGCATTTGACTTAGGCCTCCTAGAGTCTTCTCTGAAACATTAATTCACATTGAATTGCATTAGAGCAGTCAAAAGACTTTGTCAGTAGGAGTAAATTCAAGTGAAGAGTACTAATCAACCAATAATGTTCTAAGAGTTAGGGTAGGTCCCAGTGGGGACCACAGACTTGGTAGTAAATTTGAATTGTGACATTGATGAAAGGATTAATAGCCCTCAATTTAAAATCCCAGATGATACCAAATAGAAAAAGAAGGAAACTCAAAAGAGAAAGAGCCATTTGCTGGCCAGATTCTGTGATCAGTGAGAAAAATACATACGGCATTAGAATGTGTGTGTGGGGGATTTTAATGGGATTTTAAAAGCTGCATACCAGCCATAAATTTTGATAATCATAACTAAAGGAATTCATAATAAAGCAAAGGATTCTATTATAATGTAAGAAATTTACCTTTCCACCTGAAAAATGTATACTAAGTTTTTAATTTTTTGTATCAGGTTTTTTTTTTTTTAAAAGCAAGACAAATCTATAGGTTCAAAAACAAGCCAGCATAATGTGAAGTCAACTGATTAAGGAAAATGTGCAATAATCAACACATACTTTTTAGCCTAATAACTCAGATAGAGTGACAATTTAAGTATCTAAAAGGATATCAACACCCAAGAGGAAAAGGAATATTTTTTTAACATAAATAAAATTGTCAATGAAACAAGTGTGAATGTTTTGTTTGGCACATAAATTTTAAAAAGAAAAAAAGACAAGCAATCTATCAGAACATAGTCAAATTTGCCAAAAGAAAATTTAAAAAGACTTAAAATCATTTGAGTCATTTAAAACCAGCTTGGTCAGAACATTTAAACACCCTTCTTCCCCAGGGATACTTACAACACAATGATTATAATTACCATATTGTCATTATTATGTCACGTTAATTATTATTATTATGCTATCTTCCACGTGCTGATACAGCTACTGACCTGGGGTGTGTGTGTGTGTGTATGTGTGTGTTGCAAAGAGGGAGGGAGGGAGGGAGTGCAGTTTTGTGTTTTGGTTTTGTTCTTTGCAGTGGGATGGGTGAGTGTTGCTTCTATTCCCTGCCTCCTGGAGATCAGTAGCATCACTTTCAAGTTGAGGACAAGATGGGAGCGGTGCAATATGAAACACAACAAAAGTGACTGACTCACGCAGAACTCACACTAAGGATCACAAATCTCACTAACACTAGGCTATGTCTAATCCAGTGAATTCACCAGTTACAGACACAAAAATAACCCCTACCGACAATTAGAGCTGCATACAGCAAAGCACCTGTGTGTGCCTTCAATGTCTGAATTCCACACCAGGACAAAGGGGTTCCTGGGCCCGGGGGCTGGGGGTTCTGAGTGCATGAGCAGGCAGGCACCGCATATAGTGACAATGGCCAAGCTGCAGCGTACAGGCAACAAAGATCAAAGCTCAGCATCCTGGAAAAGTCACAATTAAGATCCAAGGAAACAGTCCACTAGAACCCACAGGGACTGGGCAGGGAGATGGAAGCGAGGTGCCAGGCAATGAGTTTAAGCGGGAGGCACCAGGGCAAAACCAGGTGGTAGAGAACTGAGGGTAGAAAGTGGAGCCTGCAGAGATTTTCTGAGATGCTTGCAAGGTGTTAGTGTATTATGCTGAAGCCTTTAACATGGACAGGACAGGAGCTAGTGAGAACTGTGCCAGTTCCCACAATAAAGACAGAAGAAAGTCAATTCATAAACACTGGTAACTCAACAATTATGTGATCTCATGACATGAATCACATGGATCATTGATAGTGATCCAAACTTTATTTCAGACATCACTTTCAACTTTTTAAGGAAAACCTTTTATAAGAGTAATTAAATAGAAAAATCAATTAATTAGGCCTTGATTTCCTTTCTTTGCCCATGGAAACTCTGAATGGAACTAATAGGCAATAAACTCAGTAAAGCTAGACAGAAAAGGATGAACAAGAGGCTTTGGTAATAATCTATAAACTATCATTTGACCCTGGAAAAATAAGAATGAGGAGAAATCTAAAAATTCCTACTCCGGCTGTAGCAATGCTGGGTCATATTTCTGGAAGACAGTAAGAAAGAAAGCCTGAAAATGTCTTGTAGCCATTTATTCCACTCGTTTTGTTTTTCCTTCTACACCCCCAACTCTAATATACAAAGACACTCACATGCACCCACACAGGAACACAGAGTGTGTCCTCTATGACGGAAGTTTTGCAAGAAGGCTCTTTTCTGTATTTCCAGGGCACTGGTTCTCTGATCCTTTATATAATCCATCCCACCTTCCCATAAAACACATAAGCCAACATATCAACAGGTTTTCTATACCCACAAAAGTCACAGGCTCACTCCAGGAACCCTCATACACAGCCAGACGTTGCTGGTTGGAGGCCTAATCAGATTGGAGCGGGAGAGGGATCGAATCCTGGACCTTGGAGTTATCACCACCATGCTCTAATCAACTGAGCTAACCAGCCAGCCCTAATCAGAGATTTTAAGTCTAGAATAAGATAGAAAAAGCATAAAGAGGGCCCATTCATTAATGTGTTTAGGACTACCTTGCTATGCTCCTTAGCAATTAAACTTAATTACAGCCAACAGCTCCCATCAAAATTATCAGAAGCCCATAGCAAGAGTATCTTGTCAGGAAGCTATTTATAACCAAAAGCTTTGTCTTCTTTCTCCCCATGATCACTCTTTACTGTCTACGAGAATAGCAACAGACACCCAGACACAGGAAAGCACCAATTCCATGCATCGCTGTGGGGGCAGAGAGGGGCAGATGCCTGCAGAAGAGGCACTGCCCAGCCAAGAACACCTTGATGTCATGAAACCCACATGCCTTGTAGCTCCTGGCTCAGGGTTAGCCAAACACACAGCAACCTGTTCAGAAAAGCCACAAGAGCTGTACCCAGCCAGCTACAACAAAAGCTTATACCACTCTCTTCCTAAACAGGATTAATTTCTTAAAAGTAATGACAGCCCACATTTTTTAGTGTATAACCACATGCTAGCCCAGGTCCTGTTTTAAGTGCATCACATGCATTAATTCATAACGAGCCACTGTGACCCCAAATTAACAAAGGCCCAGAGAGGCCACAGAACCTGACCCATCTTACACCACTGGTCACCCAGGAAGACGGGCTCCAGCAGCCACGCTCTTCACTACAAAATTTAAGTACCTTGCATAAGCTAGTTTTTGAATCTATGCCACAGTAGATCCAGAAGAAATCAGAGAATAGAGCTCTGGGAAGACCTTTGAAACTCTCTAATTCAATTCCATCAATTTACAAATGCAAAATGTCAAATGACTTGCCAGAGGGCATGCAGATCAAAGATCATCTTAAATCATCCAGAATAAATGATGCTAAAAAAGTCACCAAACTAGGTTGTAAGCCCCTTGGGGATCAGGAGCTACTTCCTAGGATTAGTTTTAGAAATACAGTATACAGTATAGCAACCCTCCTCTCCCATTGCTCCAACACCTAACCAAGCTTTCACAAAATGACAGGTGAGATTAGAAGCCACCTGAGAAGATATGGAATCAAACATTTTATGTAAAAGGAAACTGAAATCCTGAAAGGTTATGTGATTTGGTCAAAGTCACATCAGTAAGTACAGTTGAGTTTGCGTCGAATTACAAATTAGCCATCTACATATAGTTTACCATTTCTACAAAACTGGAGACCTGAAATATTTAAGCTCTAAATTAATACTTCTCAGAGTGGTATGATCCTCAGATAAGTGGATAAGTAAGTGCAACACCAGAATGCATGTGAGGGTTCTGCAGACCTCTTCCTGACTATAGCAGCTCCAGAACCTAAAAGGAAAGAAAGTGTGTATAGAGGAGAATGCTGCACACCGAAAAAACTGAACCCAGCAATTCGGAATAGCACTACCCACCACTCTTCCTGGCTTGCATTTAGCTACCACTACCCCCCACTGACCCTAATTAAAGACATCAAGCCAATTTCTTTTGAGAGTTTAACAACAACAAAATAACTGGAGACATCTTAAAAAGCAGCAAAACCAAATTTCATAATCATTACTCTAAGATTTATACATAATTTTAAGTAAGTCTTTGTCATAGGTAATTTTTCAGACTTCTCTCAGGAAGATTTTTTCATCTTGTTAAAAGTTGCTGCTGTTCTGCACCTAAAGGAAAGCCATTAAAACGCAGTTCAAATCAGGACACATTCCCCTTCCAGCCTAAATTAAACACCAGGCAGGGACATAAGCATATTTCTAGACAGAATACTTGCAAATATCTTTCACCTAATAATATTATGAAACTTTTCAAATGAGGATTGTTGGTTCTTCATTACACACTGATCAGAAACTGACAAAATTGTAGCAAGATAGGAAGAATAAGGTCTAGTGTTCTATACCACTGTAGGGAGACTACAGTCAACAACAAATTACTATGTAACTTCAAGTAGCTAGTACAGAGCATTTTGAATGTTCCCAACACAAAGATGTGACAAATGTTTGAGGTGATAGATATGCTAATCACCCTGATATGATCATTGCACACAGTATAAGTGTACCCAAATATCACATTGTACTCGATAAATATATACAATCATCATGGGCCAATTAAGAAAAAAATTCATAACCAGAAGTAGATTAGAGGTTATCAGAAACTGGGGAGGGAATATGGGAAGTTATTACTTAACCGGGTATAGAGCTTATGTTTAGGATGTCAAAAAAGTTTTTGAAATAAATAGAGGTGGTGGTCATACAGCACTGGGAATGTAATTAATTCCATAAATTGTATGCTTACAAATGGGTGAAATGGCAAACCTTATGTTATATATATTTTAGAAGCATCTTAAAACTTCTATGACCTTCATAAGAATGCAAGGCCGAAAAATTAGAAAAATGCCTGACAAAACAAAACCCATAACTGTATTATTATTGTTGTTGTTGTTGTTGTTGTATTATAGCTAAAAATTCCCAGATACTACACAGTCAGGAACTATACAATTCAATTTCAGACACTTGCAAATTATGTAATTTCACCCTGCCGAGAATGTTAATTACATGAATATGTTCTATACTTTTAAGTGAGAGTAACTTGCACCTGTCTTTCTAGGTTATATCAGCTAAACGGGATCAGTGTTTTTGCAGGGTGACAGTTTCATGTGCAATCACAACTCCCAGGAGGGTAAGTAGACTCTGAATCAAGTAATACACAGCTGCTGGGAAAAGGGGCAAAAGGAATGCTGATCCCCAGGGACAGCTGTCACACAGCAACATCACTCAAGCCTCCAGAGGGTAGAGAAAGTGCTCAAGGGGCCGGCTTCTGATGGTTCAAGGTTAAAAGCAAAAGAGGCTGTGACTCCTCTCCAGACCCCAGTCCTAAGTTCCAGAAAAAGACCATGTCAAGTCAGACTGACCAAGGCTCAGAACCAATGAACCCAAATACTTAAGAGATGACTGGAATCTAAGAAACTTTCCCTCTCGTCTCCTCAGTAGATAATGAAATCTAGAACTATTAGCAGTGAATTGGGAGTCTGGTGGCAGACAAAGGGAAGATCTATATTGGAAATGGTTTTGGAGAGTGAGGATCAGAAGTTTTTCCATTGCAAAGAGTGATCAGACAGAAAAGGGGGCATGCTGGCCTTCTTGGCTGAGACACTTTCCAGCAGTAGTGTTCAAGCCAAGACGTGTCCTAGAAGACATTAGGCTAAATCAAATAAGCCAGTCACAAAGAGACAAATACTGTAAATACTGTATGATTCCACTTATATGAGATATCTAAAGTAGTCAAATTCATAGAAACAGAAAAGTAGAATGGTGGTTGCCAGGGGCTGAATGGCCGGGGGAGAGAGAATGGAGAGTTGTTGTGTAATGGGTATAGAGTTTTGGTTTTACAAGATGAAAAAGTTCTGGAGATCTGTTGCACAATGATGTGAATATACTTATTATTGAAATGTACACTTAAAAATGGTTAAGATGGGGGCTGGCCCATTAGCTCAGTTGATTAGATCCCTCTACTGGCTAACTGCCAAAAAAAAAAGGTTAATACAGTAAAAAAAATTTAAAGGATTTGCCCAGGTTATACAGCCAAACTGCTCTGAGTCTGAACTGATGTATAGGCTATAAACCTATCTGTATTTTAAAAATTATTACCACATAAATGGAAATTCTCAGTCCAAGCCCTCAGATGGTGGTCATTTCTCCCCAGCCTATGCAACATTCTAGCACATGTTGATTAATGTGTGTTTGTACTTCAACTATGAGGATTTTTTTCAAGTGTGTGGGAATTTCAAGTCATTCTATTTGGGCATATTTTAAAAAGAAGGAATAGAGATTTTGGAAAAGAAAAATGGAGACAAAATGAACTTTAGAGTAGGCATTTTAGGACTGAAGCTTTCAAAGAAATGAAGGTGAAGGATCATATCTGGGGATTTGGGTTGTTCTGCTTGTCTTTTTGGGAATAGAGACTGGAATATTTGGAAGTAGAGACCATGGGTCCATGCCAGTGTGCTCTGCAATTGTTACATCCTTTGTTTTCAGTTTCCTTTTGCTGGAGGAAAACTGATGGAGATTCCACAAAAAAGGAAATGGGGATTCCACAGCTGCCTGGTTCTCCTCAAAAACTATTCACGATTTTGCAGTACTCAGGTGCTGCAGGTTCTGACCCTCTGTTCCCATACAACACTGCACAGCTTCCAGGTCATCCTACAGTAGTCATTCTCAACCACGGGTGATTTTGCTTCCCCCCTCCCCTGCCCCAGGGACATTTGGCACCGTCTGGAGTCATGTTTGACTGTCACAACTTGGAGGGGGTCTACTGTCATTTGGTGGTGTTTAAGGCCAGTGATGCTGTAGTGCCCGGGAGAGAGCCCCCCCACCCCATCGAAGAATTATCCAACAAAGAATTGTCAATAATGATGCTGTAAATTTTTCCATCTTAAGCTTTCAAGTTACTCTACGTCTTGAAACTAGAAGTAAAAACCCCCAAATCATAGAATCAGAGAAGTCTGAACATGTGGATGGAGGAGACTCAGGAAAAAAATCTTTGTAAATAGGAAGGTCTTCTAGCAAGCAAGGGGTAGGAAATAGAAATTAACTGTGCATTACCCATTGCTACATCATTGCTCAGTAGTACTGTAGTATCTATGATATACTGCTGAATGTTTAAACATTTTTAAGTGTGGAACTCTAAGAAGTAACCACAGCTTATAAAACACCCAGTACTGACATCTTGCTTTTGCAAATGGAGTAAAAGACGGTGGTGTTCTTCTCAACAAAGTAGAACTTCAATCTGCAGCTGGTTTTACCAACAGCGCCTCTAACCCCCAGCCCAAAGGGAGAGACATCCCACCTGTAAAAAGGACCAAAGATCTCTGGTCTTTTAAGCCTTGCTGCTCAAAATGTGGTCCTTGGATCAACAGTAATGTCCTCACCAGGAAGCATATTAGAAATGCAACACCAAAGTCAAGGGTTCAGACCCCTGCACCAGCCCGGCACCAAAAAAAGAAAGAAAGAAATTCAGACTCTCAGGCCCAACCCAGATTTACAGAAACAGAATCTGCACTTTGACAAGATCCCCTGGTGACTCACACACATTATGAAGTTTTAGAAGGACTGTTTCAGACCACACAGAAAACAAAATGCATGGCAATGTGAGGGGAGAGATTAATAAGATCGTGTTGAAAACTGTATCATAAATGCTACTGAAGAGGCTGCTCTCTGTTACTGTGGGTGGAATGAATAAATCAATGTGCACCCAGATGTGTTTTTCACAATGAAGTAGTAAACCCCTCTGCACAGCAGTTAGACCCTGAAGATTGTTTCTCAGCATCCAAGACTGACTAATTTGCCTTAGAAACCAAAAGTGACCAGCTGATATAAATTCAATCATTGCTGAGGGTAGAGAAGACATACCTGTTATGACACAGAGTAACTGTCCCAGGTGCATGTGAAACTCAGGAACATCCTAACAAGGGCTGGTGCTGTGTGGTCTTCCCCTCGCTGCACTGCACCTTCCAATGGATTCTCCATGTGTCCTGGAATCATTTCCTCAAATCCCTCAATCATCTTTCTCCCTCCTATTAGCTTTCAACAGAGTTTTTTTTTATTTATTCATGATTTGCGCAGAGCCTACTTCCAAAAAGGATTTTATGTGGCTTACAAAGAGAAACACATTGTAAACAAGACAAGTAAAATTAAAGCAGAATTTAAAAACCAGTTCAAAGTCTTAGGAGAGATGGAGTATTTCTATTCTCGGTGTCTCCTCTCTTGCCTTCTCCCTGCCTCCACTGTTCCTCCTCAAGAGAGAAGGGGTTTAATGTGACTGATGAATTTCAAATAAACTGGGCAAGCACAGCCCAACCTCTCCTTTTTGCCTCTTGGGAGTCAGTATGCACACAGGGAGAAAAAACTCCACCCTGCTCCTTCTTGGCATGTCTTACCTGGGCATCACCCTCACCCCACTCCACATGGGGGAGACCCACGGTGGCCATATGGCTCGAGTACACCATTGCCTGTGGCTGGCTGGGTAAGTCTTATCTAATCCTGCAATGATTAGAAACTCCACTTGCACAGAAAGATACGAGCTACAACCTTCAACCTCACTTCTATCCATTTTGAAAAGTGATATTTGGGCCCCCATGTGTTCACTCTTTTGTCATATTTCTCCATTAACTCACAACTCAAGAGGGGGAATGAAGTGCTAGTTATTGGGCCCTTCAAAGTCCCCACAAAAAGATCAGGAAAACTAATGCATCTAAGTACTTGGGGTAGGTTAAAACTGGTCAGGAAAAAAAGTCCTGAAAGTGTGGCAGATACGACATGGCCACTCAGTCCTCGCTCCTCCACCCTCATCTCACTTGCCTGCCTCTTCCATACAGACTGGAAAACCTAAAACCTGACTTCTCAAAAACCATGTTAACTGGAATAGGCCAGGCGACTCCATCCAGCCGACAGGACATCCTCGAGAGTAAGTGGCTGCTGCCTCCTCTTTCTCTCAGTCTGGAGGGAACAGGCGTGTGGTGCCTGCGGTGCCATCGTTAGGAAGAGCCCAGCAGAAAGGGAGAAGGAACCTGGCACCCCGCCCTTGACGGCCCACCCCAGACAAAGAAACCCCTAATTTGTCAAAGCCACTGGAAAACTTGGTTATATGGCTGCAGAGAACACTGAACTGAAAAGTCCATGTGTATCTGATATTGATTATACCACTATAAATAAAATTATATAGATATAAATCTACAATATGTACATATACATTGCTCTACACAACTGCTGAAACACTGATCAAGATTTTTCTATATAATTGTTCTAACGAGAGACTTCTCCAATTATAAAAAATGTGTTTAAGGGCTTCTATACTCAGAAAAAGAAAAATATTTCAGTAAGTGCATACACACACACGTATATATGAGTATAAAATCATATACGTGTTTCTATACAGACATATACATATACAATCATAACATTACTATAAAATTTTGATGATATAGAACTCAACTAGTTTCAAGTTCACTCTTCTTCTAAAAGACTGAAGAAATGTTTTAAAAAGAAAAGAACAAGCCAGGAGGAATTTAGTTTTTTTTGTTTGTTTGTTTTTGTTTTTTAAAGATGACCGGTAAGGGGATCTTAACCCTTGACTTGGTGTTGTCAGCACCACGCTCTCCCAGATGAGCAAACCGGCCATCCCTATATGGGATCCGAACCCGTGGCCTTGATGTTATCAGCACCACACTCTCCCGAGTGAGCCACCGGCCGGCCCCGGAATTTAGTTTTAAAACAATAATTACTTCCAAGTCTGACTTGGGACTGGTCCTTGTTCTCCAAATATCCCACCACTGTCTTCATGGGTGAAGGAAGACCCACAGCAGTGAAGCTGGGATACCACAAGCCCCTCGAACTTCAAAAGAGCTTTTGCTATGTATGTTACACCAGATGCAAACATACTTTACTTAAATATCTACACATTAAAGAAAGATGGTCAACAAAAGCTGACATGCAGAAAGTTCTCGTGATAAAACGTTGGGTCCTCAGAAAATTCAATTAATCAGAGTAAACACTGATAAGACACTGATCAAGATTTTTCCTGTACAAAGTTCCTAAGGAGTGATTTCCTATACAATGTTTTAATTTATGACACAATGTTTCTTTCTATTTCTCCAATTATTAAAAAAGACACATTTGAGGGTTTTTGTACTCACAAAGAGCAAAATATCTCTCAGTCCCCTCTGTGCCCACTTACTGGGATAAGTTTGAATTCTGCTTTGACAGAGCCAAGTGCCGGCCCTTGAAGTCTGCAGGACACTGGCACACATGGAGTCCCATTTGGTCTTCAAAATACCACAGTGAGGGGAACAAATGGGATCATCCCCATCTGGAAACAGAGGCTGGGAGAAGGGAGGGAATTTCTAAGGTCCCACAACCGGACATTGATAGAGAGGGACTGAAATACAGATTTTCTGCCTCCTTATCTGATGCACTTTCTAAGGCACTGGGCCCATTCCAACCCATCTCTGTGGGGTGAAGTCAGGGCTGACAGTTATCAGGACACATCAGGGAGGGGGCACAGCTGGCACATCCGGCACCCACACTGTCTGATTGATGGCCAGCCCATGCCGATCATTACTTATCCTGAATATCACCCAATCGGAGTTGTGTTTTTTATTCTAGAAATGTATCCTTTTTTTCCTTTTCCCACCTTTTATCCATTCTTTCTCTTTTCCTTTTGATTCATGAATTTCTTGTCCCCAAAGGATCACGTTTTCTCTCTCTCCTTGAGATAGTACAAATCATTGTCGAGCTGCTAATCTTACTTCTTATTAATACCTACAAAGCTTTCTCTATGCTCCAAGTCAACTCTGACCCTCTCTCCTTGCAGGCGTTAAGGCATCTAGTGGATATAAATGTCGCTGTATCTCATCTATGACCACATGTCTTCTACAGTTAACCTGCCAGAATGTTAACATAGAACTTTCAAAAGATTAAGATATACAATTACATTCCATTTTAATGGTTTTAACATTACTTCAGATATTTGTTCCTGCCTGCAAGTACTAACCTGCTAGCTGATTTTTTTTTTTTTCTTTCTTTCTTCTGTGGTTATAACAAAAAGTTAGAAAGACTGACAGGAAGGTTAAGAAAGGGGTGGGTGGTGAAAAAGCTAACATAAAAGAACAGTTTGGTGAAAAATAAAGATATTTAACCAGTTATTTACCAGGAAAAATCCCACATTTATGATTGGTTAACACTGCTCATGTTCTTAGAATATAGTAGTCTCTCTGTTTTGATTTGTACAGAGGTAGTCTATGAAACCTACCTTAAAGGGTTTCAAGAATAATCTTGCTTTGATCATGTGTTGATCACTTCAGGCTACTTGTGTTCTTCCGCACCATTCCCAACTGTGCTGAACATGCCACAGCCTTCAGTTCAGCTGGCTCTTGGGGCCCCTTGCCAAAGAGCCAAGCAGCGTGGAGGGAAGCTCAAGGGCTCTGGGGCCAGAACAGCACAGCAGTGAGGTCTGAGCCTCAGTTTCCTCAGCCACAAACCAAGGGAAAAAATCCCCATCTCATAAATCCATTGAGAACATTAAATAAATTAATGTAAGATTCCTGGTACTCAAACCACTATAGCTTTCACTGAGATCATCTAATATAAAGCAGAATTCTCATGAATTTCCTAAAGAGTGCATCTGCTTTAGTCCGTTTCTGTTGCTTATTACAAAATTCCTGCAACTGGGTAATTTGTAAAGAAACAATACTTATTGCTTACACTGTTGGAGGCTTGTAAGTCCAAAGTGCAGGGAACACTTCTAATGAAGGCCTTGTTGGTGGTAACAGTGACATGGGGGCTCACATGGCAGAACGGCAGAGCAGAGAGAACTAACTCCTCAGTCCTCCTTTTAAAGCCCTCAGAACCGTGCCCATGACCACCATTAAACCATCGATGGACTAATCCATTCACTAGGGCATGGTCCTCACAATCTAACCACCTCTTCAAGGCCCTACCTTTCTATTACCGTAATAGGATTTTCCACCCTCTGTTACAGTAGGGGTTAAGTTTCTAGTACATGGACTTTGGGGGACAATTTAACCCACAGCAGCATCCTAAGGCATTCATTCATCAAAATTTTTTCCAAAAATAAAAATTTAGTCAATCTCTTTTTAAAAAGAAAAAGAAGAAAAGAAAGCAAACACCATTTCTATGATTTTCCTTTCCTGGCACATGTCATTCACACCTCTACCTTAAACTGACAATATTTCTTCAGGACACTGAAAGTTCCTCAGATGCCAGGACTATATCTCATTTTTGGTCTTCCCAAAACTAGCACAATGCCTAGCACAGAATATGTACTTAATGTACACTTGCTGATTTTCTCCTTGATGGGCAACCACTACCAGAAAAGCTTCATCTCAGACCTCTTATTAGTGGATAATGATCGCTTTGCATAGGACTCTGCCTGTGATTTTGATGAAGCAAATTTATGTCAATGGTACCCAGAAATGGAATGGAAGGGAGATCCATGTTTTCAAAGTAAATAGAGGCAAAGATCAGCAAAAACATGAAAAACAACTGGGATATTTACACAGAGTCAAGGATTCACTCTAAAGATTACTTTTAAAGGGAGAAATGTGGGCCGGCCTGTGGCTCACTTGGGAGAGTGTGGTACTGATAACACCAAGGCCACGCATTTGGATCCCTATATAGGGATGGCCAATTAGCTCATTTGGGAGAGTGTGGTGCTGACAACACCAAGTCAATGGTTAAGATCCCCTTACCAGTCATCTTTTTTTAAAAAAAAGATGAAAAAAAATACAGGGAGAAATGTAACTTTGCAATGGAAAGATTTGGTAATCACCCACTCAATCAAGTGATAAAACTTAACATCTCTAATGAACGACCAGATATGTGTAATATAAACAACATAGGATCACCTATGAAGTAGCCCAACCAAAAATGTTTTGTCTTAATTTAATCAAGCCTTTAATCAAGACTGAAATTCCAGTATACAAGAAATATAGGGGATGGAGGAATAGGGTAAATCACACCATAAGGAAATAATCAGATAAATC
Organism: Galeopterus variegatus; assembly: GCF_000696425.1. Lineage (NCBI taxonomy): Eukaryota > Metazoa > Chordata > Mammalia > Dermoptera > Cynocephalidae > Galeopterus > Galeopterus variegatus. The sequence goes on from NW_007731909.1 coordinate 30,806, forward strand.
TAGAATGTGAAACATTCTGCAAATCAACTAGCCTTGTCCCTTCCAAAAGTCAATGTCATGGAAAAAGAAGAAAGTTGAGGCACTGTTCTAGATTATAAAAGAGTAAAAAGGCTAACAGCCAAATGCAGTGGATGAGTGAGTCTTGACTGGCTCCTGGTTTAAAAAATTATAATTATAAAAAACTTCAGGGAAGGACAATTGAGGAAATTTGAATATGGCCTGGATATTTGATGATAGTAGGAAGGATTATTAACTTTCTTAGGATGTTAATGCTCCTGCAGTTATGTAAAAGAATGCCGTTACTTTTAGAAAGATGTATGTAAGAGCCTAGCCATGTCTGCAATTACTTTCAAAGGACTCAGCCCCCCACCCCAAAATTATATATATTTGTGTATATGCATACACACATACAGGTTGATAAAGCAAACATGACTAAATAAACAATTATTGAATCTAGGTGTTGTGTATACTGCTGTTTATTATACTGTTGATTCAATTTTTCTGTAGGTTTACAAGTTTATCATGTTAGAAAACATGAAGGCAAGGTAATAAGCAAACTCGTCTTCTCTGCCCAGAATGGAAATTTCTTTCTCTTGAATTTAATAATAAAGATAAGTTATAAAACTCTTGTACTGATGCATTGGGCCAGTTACTAGGAATTACTGGGGACTTAAACACCCTTCCCTAACAGCTTCTGGGGACAGTCGCTGTACTAAAGACAAAGCATAGCCCTCTTACATAAGATATCATTTTTACTGTCCTTTGAAAACCTGATTATTTCCAAACCAAAGATCCTATTAGCACATGGCTAATAAATTGCTAAATGTAGCCAGTATTTGATGACTTACCATTTTACTTTTTTTTATAAAGTAAAATCCCTCATATTGTTTTAGTTGGACTCTGTAGAGAAACATTAAGGGGGAAAAATAGCATCCAGTTGACAACTATTTCATGGGTTCAGATGCATCCCGTAGAAGTTCACTTTTGAAGGAACTGAGGACACCAGAAGTGGGAAAGGGGCAGGAGGGGAAGGGTTAGGGAGAAATTGGTAAAGGACCACAAAACATGTTACATTGTGTAATGATAAAATGAAAATAAGAAAATAAAAGAAATTCAGTTTAGAAGGAGCAGTTACGACAAGGGAGGTGCTGACAACCACGCAGATTTCTAGGAAGTAGATTTTCCTCCCCACTGCAACCACTGCCTGCCCTCACATGCGTACCCTGGACTTAACCCAAGACCCCCTGTCCACTGGCTCTGATTTATACATGTCAACAACACTAAATCCCAGAGCTACCACTCTTCAGAAAACAGTGGAGTCTTCCCCCAAGTTCACGTAATTGAGGGTCTTCCACCAGCAGTAAAAGTAGCTTTGGATAAACTTTACAACCTGTGATGTTGCTTCTGCATAAGGAAAACCCAGTCATTTGATATCATTCAAGTTTTTGTTGTTTTTGTTTTAAATAGTGATTCAGATGATTTGTAAGAAATACAGGGTTAGGGGCGATAAAGCAACGTCTTATGTTGTCTGTAGTCGGGCTGCTCTATTATCCCTGCTGTTGGGGACAGGAATGAGAAACAGCAGCACATGAAATCAGTACGTAATTCAAAATTTCACACACTAGTTACTTCTATTCCCTCCTGAACACGTTTATTAGAAGTTAAAGTGGACAAATGGGAACTTTGCCAAAGATAGGCGGCAAGAGAGAAAAGCACCGCCCCATAAAAGTTAAAAGTTTGTGTTATTTGGGGAAAGACAAATATGAAGTGTGGGTCTGAATATTAGTTCCAAGAACCCTCAACGCACTGATTCTTCCCCAAACCGAAAACACAGCACACCAAGGCTAAAATATAAAATGAAGTGAACCTTAATGCTTAATATATATGAAAACGGGAAAGAAAATGTTTCCTTTTGATTTTTGGAAGGAAAGTAAGTTTCAGTGTGAGCCAAACATCTGAGAGAACAGGAGCCTTACCTAGGTACAAGGATGAGTTTTCTTTCTTGACATTGTCATCTAAGTAGGTTGGTCCCAGAGTATAAATAGGTGTGGAGCCAATTCCAATGAGAATCTGTGCGCAAATAAATAAAGCCACATAGATCCAGTGATTATTTCCTCCCGAGTCCTTCGGGCAGGCGGGGGTCTCCAAAGTCGCCGTGGAGTTGCCATTCTGACACAGGCCGTCGTTGGGGGCTGAGGCGTTCAGCTCTTGGATCTGGTAGGGAGGCGAGATGAAGTGAGGCAAGGCGAAGAGGGCAGCCCCCAAGGCGATGAGAAGTCCGCCCACGGCCAGCCACAGGGGCCGCCGACCCCGGCCGCCAAAGTAGCTGACGAACACCACCACCACCAGGTTCCCGATGTCAAAGCAGCTAACCAGCAGCCCCGACTCGGAACTCTTCAGACTGTAGCGCCTTTCAATGGTGGTGATGACGCTGCTCAGATACCCGGAGACCATTAACGCCTGGATGAAGGTCAGAAAGCACATGCAAACCAGGAAGCAGCGGGAATCGGTGAGGACCACATAGAGGCACCTTCTCTCCTGCAGCGTGGCCAGCGCGGAGGACACCGAGACGGTTTTGCTGACGTCCATCCTGTGGTTACAGTCCACGAGCCCTGCCATCCCCGCCGAAGTGGACGGGGCAGAGGGGCTGGGTGTCAACGGGTTCAGGCCTGGCTTCAGCTCCTGGTGGCCCAAAGAATCCCTACAGCCGAAGGCTGGCTTGGCGTCTACACTCGCAGGACTGAGGCTCGGCCGGCAGGAGGCGCTGCTCAGCACCGGTAAACTCTTAGACCTAAAGGTCTCTGGCTCGCCCTTCTCTTGGACAGCTCCTACTGTGGCCCGTGCCTCCAGCTGCTCTCCAGCCCGGGGCTGCAGCCCAGTACCTTCGTCCATGGCTCTTAGGATTCAGATTCGATCGCTGATCGCCCACAAGGACTCTGGAGCTTTTCATCTACAGGCACGAGAGGCCGAAGCCGGGCGCACTCAATCGTGCCCACCTGGGACGGGTGCAAAGCCGCGCAGCAGGACATCCTCACCAGCAGGGAGGCGCCCAGGGCATCCTGACCGCAGCCGCGTGCCCCGGAGGGCAGGTGTCCGCGCGCTCCTGCGATGAACCCTGCTTAGCGTCCACCTCGGGGCGGTAGCACGCGGCAGGCGCCTGGCGCGCCCCGGGCTCATTCCCTCCGCCGCCGCCGCTCGGCCCGCGGCCAGGAGCGAACGCACCTCGCGCCCAGCGTCGGGGCACTTAGCGTCGCTGCCCGCACGGCATATCGCCCAGCTGCTCCTCCAGGGGCGCCCGGTCCTCGCCGCCTGGGCTCCCGACACCCTCGGGCGTGAAGCTACTAACCTGCAAAGCAGAGGAAGGACGGTCAGCGAAGGGCAGCTGTGGCTGGGGCTAGCGTCCCGGAACCCGGGACCCAGCGCTAGGTGACCCCGACGGTTCCGAATGGGACGGAGGGGCGAGCGTGGATCTAAACCCTGGAGGAGAAGGCAGCTGCGGGCTGCAGCCTCTAGCCCCGGAACAATAAGCAGCAGGCAGTCGGCGGAGACTCTCCTTCATTGTCTGCCGCGGACCTGCCCCCGCCCCGCCCCTTTTGCCTTAAACAGTGCATTTGCTTTTATATGTTAATAATTATCAACCTGGCGGCTCTGACTCAGAAGCAGTGTCTTTTATTCGAGTGAACTAATTGCAACCTTTTCGTACTCCTACTCCATTACTCAAAATAGAAAATGCCCAAAAGAACAAAGGAAAGTTTCTTTTTTTCCAAACACACAATGCATTCCCTGTCCCAATTTTAAAAAAGAAAAGAAGGGGGGGGGGAGGGTGGACTACGTGTGTAGAAATGTGTGTGCACACTTGTGCACTGGCACGTGTGTGCGACTAGACGTGAATTTGCTCCATCAGAGACTCGTAGCAGCAAAAAGGTCAATGTGCTTGTCCTTTTATTCCTGACACTAAAAATAACCCCCCGCCCGAAAGAACTATTCAATTACAAATTCCAGGGGCATTCGAGGCTGTGGCCCACACTAAGTCCCAGCGCGCAGTGTTAAGTGAAACCGAAAATCAATTTGCTTTGCGGAGGGCTGGGGAAGCCACAACCAAACAAAGAGATGCCCGCACGCTGTCACCGCGCGCGCGAGGAGCCCACCAAGCAGGCTCGACACACGCTGGCCGGCAGGGAGGTGCGCTGTTTACCGAGCGCACCCAGCGAGCGTTGGCCCGGGGTGCGTGATCAGGTGAGCCCCACACACACAGACACACACACGCGTGTACGTGTTGGAACCGGTCGCGCGATCCAGCACCCAGCTTGAATTCAGCGACAGCAGAAAACAGGTCTGCCACCGTGGTAAACCCCATCCCCTAATCCTGAGGACCCCCACCCGACTCCTCCGGCCCGGGGCGAAGTGCACCAGGTAGGAGAGAGCCGGGCTCCGCGGCATTGGCTTCCATTCTGCTGCGCGCCTTTGTGATGCTGCTGAGAAAAGAAAGGAGGAAGGGTAAGGAGAACGGCGGAGAGGCTGGGCGGCCAGAGGTGGCCGCTCCGGCGTCTCCCGCGGCTGTGCTGGGCCGGACCCGCTCCCAGATCCCGGCCTGCCCGCCGCTCGCAAGCCCGGGCTTCCCCGCCGCCTGCTCGCTTCGGCGCCTTCTCGGGGAACCCCAGCAGCCGCTGCGCGCCGAGCTGGGAAATCCCGGCAAACTCCCTCCCCGCGCGGGGGGCGTACGAGCCCCTGGCTGGGCGAGCAGCCGCGGCGCGGCGCAGACTTGCATGGACACGCGCATCCCGGCAGGCAGCTCTCGGAGCAGGCGTGGAATCCCAGGGACGCCTCCTGCGCGCGCGCGGACACACACACACACGCACGCACACAGCCCGTGGGAGGACAGGACCGCCGGGGACAGCTGGCCGTGCTGCCCGGCGCACAAGCCGCCGCTACTCACTAGCGAGCCGTCCGTCAGTCTGCCAGGCTGAGAGTGCAGCGGCCGGAGGTGGGACTACGGAGGTGCAGGAGTAGTTGGGAGCCTCTTGGGGAGGCAGCCTCTGTCCAGCGCGGAGAAATCAGTGAATGAGACTGACTCGGGCTGAACTCTTCCCCCCACCCTCGCCTGTCACCAAAGCCTCTCCTCTCCAAACAGACACCCGCGCACAGAGACGCGCCCGGAGTGGAGCTGCAGAAGGCGCAGGCGCGCCGGCCCCCGCCCAGCCCAGCCCGCAGGCAGCCAGCCACCCGCGGCCCTTCACCTGCGCGGCCGGCCGGGAAGGGCGAGGACACCGAGGCCCCGAGGGAGCAGGCCTCTGAAAAAGTCAGCGGTTGAGGCAGAGAGCCCACCCAGAATAAAGAAATTCTTTCTGTTTGTTTTTCCGTGCCTTGGGCATCCACTATGTCTCACACACCACAGTAGGTTCTGGGACAGAAAATGAACAAGACAAAATTCGTGGTCTGAGGAAACCTCTGTCTTGTGGGTGAAATACCCATGATGTAAATGGCTTAAAACAACGCAGTACATTGTATGTAGCGTGCTACTGGAGAAGCTAGTATCCGCTCACCTTCATTCAGGCAGCAGGACAAGCATGTGCAAAGGCACGGGGGCTTGGGGAGATGAGTTACTGGGAGACTTCACAGACGAGGCAGAGGACTGGACTGCAAGAGTGACAGAGTAGGAAAAGACACTAAGGATTTCCCACGTCGTGTACTGTCAGTACTGAGGAGCCAGTGACATTCTGGCTTTGTCATCAGAAAGCTGGCTTTGGCAGTGAGGGGTGAACTAAAGTGAGGCCACACTGCGGGCACAGACAGTTAGCAGGCAATCTCAAAACAGGATGTAGCAGTGGCAGGGGGCACCGAGAAGAGGGATCTGATTGAAAACACATTGAGGGGCTGGCCAGGTGGCTCAGTTGGTTAGAGCTTGGCATTACACCACCAAGGTCAAGGGTTCAGATCCCCATACCTGCCAGCTGCCAAAAAAAAAAAAAGAAAGAAAGAAAATACATTAAGAAGGTAGATGTGGCCAGACTCGGCAGCTGATGCAATCTGGGGGATGAGAAAATAGGCCAATGTAGGATGACTCCCAAGTGCCACACTTGGGTGACTGTGTGGATGATGTCCAATAAAAACACAGGAGGAGAAATATGCTCCAGGGGAGAAAATGGTTTCCAGTTTACATGTTCTAAGTTTAAAATGTCTTTGAGACATCCAAGTGTACATGTCCTATAAGCCACTGGACATAGGACACACAGGAGATTTGGACTAAAGATAAAAATTAGTAGTTATCAGCCCAAAGGTGGCATGAGAAAGGATGGGGTGAATGGGGAAAATCATCCAGAGAGGAGTAGACAGCTTTTGGGGGGGGGGGCATGCAGAGTGGATTCACACAAGGCTGCACAAAGGTCAAATAGGATGATCACTGAAAAGAGTATATGGGGACACTGGTCACCTCTGACAGAGCAGGATCATGACCTAATGTAAGAAAGGGGGTTACTCACAAGTACCAGTGATGATGCTGGCACTCTGCTGGCCATTGCTGCCATGCCAAGGGCACTCCATTGGTCCCTAGCCTTACCCAATGACAGCATTGTCTTCACTTTACAGATGCGACAAGTGTAGAGAGATTAAGTACTTGGTAAAGGCATACAGCTAGTCTGGTACTCCAAAAGTCTACCTTTAACGCTGACTCTCCAGTCTATCTACTCCCTATCACTGGATCACCTCCTCACTTGTCAATGCACACTGCATCTGTTAATCATCTCACTGTAGTTCGACCACCACCGTATCTACAGCCACTCCTTAGAGAACAAGTAAGGCCAGCTGACACAAAGGAACAGTTAGTGTGTGCTTTTAGTCCATGCTGAGATAGCACTGATCTCCTGGCAGCTGAAACTGACTGGTCAAATGCAGGAAAGACATGCACTTCCTCATTCCCTGACACTGTCCCCTCTTCTTGTGATCTCCAACAAGCCCACGGCCACTTTTCCACAAACCAGCAATATGACTTCAGCTGCCGCTGACAAGGTGGGCAAAGATGTGTGGCACTTCCTGGACCCAAATACTCTTTTGAGCTTATTCTTGATCCAAAGAGAATCGATCTGCCTCCTATTACCTCCTACCGAGCTGTATGCCCCATTCCCTCATTTCAGCCTCAGCTCCAGACATCAGATATTCTATAGCAAATTCAATCTGTTGCATCAGATGTCATCAGAGGGCTTCCCTACTAAGAGTCAAACAATCATGTCCCTAGAACATAGTGTGTTTATTCAGGGTCGATTACCATAGCTAAACTAGAAACTCTGAGAACGTATGGATTTTTTTTATTGCCATTAATAGAAAGGTCATGATTTATAGACAGAATTAAAAAGGTCCAATTAGCTCCCCACATAGAAACAAGAAGAAAACATTTAGCAAGAGATATTTCTTTTGCTTTCTCTTTCATAGTTAGATATGACTTTGGAAAAGGCCAGACATGCCTCCATCAGCCCTAATCTTTGGATTATTAGAAAGGAATGGACTCACATCATGGGGTTCCACCAGCCCATGGCTTATCTCACTCAATATATATGGTTGCCTCAAGTGGGATACCTGCCTTGTTTGGAATATTGGGAGAGAAAGTATCTGATGTAAACTCTCTTCAAATTTTCAGGCTTACTGATGCTTCTTCTAAGTCAGTCTAAGATACATAAATAGCTCTTTTTCCTGATCTTCGTATAACAGGAGGGTAGCCTTTGGAATTACCTATGGCATTACAGGTTTAAAAATCTGGCTGTTCTGGACAGGGGAAAGCAGAAGGGAGCCTCTTCTCCTCTCCCTTTCCTTTCTCCTTAAAGAGGGTTCACGTTAGAGGTCTCCCAGACGTAAAAACAACTGAGTTTTTGTCCAGAATATTCTGTGGGCTTAATACGTAATACATAGCGGCCAGTACTATAAATTGAATTACTTATCAATTGTTTAAGAGGAAACAAATTGTATCTGTAAGATAACCCCTTAATAGAACTTGGCATTTACACCCTTAGCAGTAAATTTCAGGCTGGGTAAAACAGGAGAGAAACAGATATGGCCCTGGCCACAGTCAATGCAGGCAATCACTCCAGCCCTGTGGCTTGGAGGTCCTGCAAGTGTTAAAGGAGTGTAGTGTAGCCAACCATGTCTCTTTCAGCACTGCAAGTCCCACACCCCAAGAAACCACAGTCGCACAAACACCTGGACATTTGGTCACCCTATAAAGGAGCCAAGCAGTGGGGCAGCACCTCTGGGAGGCAGCCAGGAGAAGAAAACAAGACCCCATTCATTAAGACCTTAAAGAAACAGCCAACTCCCTTAATAAAGTTAAGCCAGATACTCCAAGGCTACTAATGGGGAGAACATTCCCTGTGAAGAAGAGACACTTGTCCCAAAAGAATCACGCTCCCTTGAAAGATGTTTCATAATTACCACCACTGCCACCTGGCCTGGAAAAGAAGGAGGTAGGACGGGAAGAGAAAAGAGGGAGGTCAGGAGAGGCAGTCCTCCATGGGCCCCGAGCATCTCTGCACTTCCCTTTGGGGTGTGCCAAGAATGCAAGGCCCTGGCCACTCTTGCTTTGTTTTGTTTTGTTTAGGCGGATGGCCGGTACGGGGATCCAAACCCTTGATCTTGGTTCTGGCCACTTTTTACCCAAACATTTCTCAGGGTTGTATTTGCAGCCAGCAGCCTTAAGGAATAAGGTAACATTTTTCCCTGGACTAACATCAGGCTTGCTTCTGCTTCTTAAAATGAAGTTGTTGGGAAAACAGTATGATTTGATCAGGTTCCCCTCGCCTCAGGCCGGTTGGGGGCGGTTCAGTAAACAAATTGTTGGGGGGTGGGGGGGAGTTGGTGCGCATGTGCGGTGCCACCACGTTGGCTGGCGTTGACTGCTTTGGGCATCCGCCACTCAGCGCAGCCATGCTTTTCAATCTGCGGCTTCCAAGGACCAGTTACAGCTGCCAGTTACCTAGCCCATAGACGTGCATGTGAGGGGTCTGGGGACCCAGCCTGGCATGTGAAGGGTCTGTGACCCAGTCTGGACAACAGGCTGGAGGGTTCTGTGAGCTCCAGACCCAGCCCTAGCGCTACAATTCGCCCAGCCAGCAGGATGCCAACATTAGCCAGAGCACGTGACAGACGTGTATCCCCTGAGCACAGGACTGCTCTTCATCTGTGATGCCACCCACTGTGTGCACAGGCAGCCATGATGGGCTCTTTGCATCACCCCACATCCTGCTGACACCCTGGCTGCTACTTTTGCCATAAGTAGTAACATCCTTTGTCTCTGACTCTGCAGCCTCTCCTTCCCAGCATCCATGAAACAGTGGCAGACTAACTTGTCTTCTTGGAAATAGGGATCAACCCTAGACCCTACACAGTTCTTGACAAGCACTGCCAATTTTAACACTTTCACCCAGGTATTACTTTCCTTACATCCTATGGTACAACTGACCCAAGGCCTGAGCTTTTAAACAAGTCTTTCCTCAAGCCTAAAGGTTAGTAAAGGAAGAGGAACATATAGGATAACACAGAACTACATGTGGTAGGCACGGTTGACCGGCACTCAGCAAGCATTCCTTACTTTTCTGTTTTTTTCTTGAATGGCAGTCTGGAAAGCTAAAAAACCATATTTCCCAACTCTCTTGCTGATTGGGTTCTGGATAAGAAATAATGCACTGTAGTGAGTTTTGGAAGGCGGAATGAGGTACAAGACATATCCCCTTTGGCTGTCTTATGCTAGCAAGCGGGGCATGGAGACGTGGTATGTTGGGTTCAGTATTCTGTTGTCCAAACTCCAGTTTCCAGGTGTAGAGAGTCAGTTGCAGCATTGGCCACTTTCTGATTTCTGGATCCAGCCATGCAGCATGTCCTGAGGTCAATAGAGCAGTGAAGGACTTTGATTCCCCACCCTTAAGACTGTAGCAGGAGGACCAGCCTCCCCAGCAGGACAGATCTGTAGAGTTCTAAGAGTCGTTTCTGGTGACACAACTGGAGACCATTTGTCTAGCCCTTCTGGATATATTGCAAGCATCTAACTTCTGTAGCGAATCCCTTTCTGACTGAAAATGCAGAGTGGTTTCCCATCCTGCCCTGGGCAAAGATCAATACACTAGATAGTTAGCTTGTAAATTATGACTCTCCCACAGTTTGGGGTCCCTCTGCCTAGCTCTCAGCTTGCCTTTCTATAGCAGAAGTCCCTTGAGGGACCAACTTCAGGGATGATCTTAAATTGTCTTTAGATTTCTCGAAATCTAGATCCAAAGAGCAAAGTTCAGAGAAAGCTGGAATTTCTCTCTCCATCCTACCTTCTGGATTTCCATCACCTATCTGAGGACATGCTTCTTCCCTGCATAGTTGGAAAGATCCACATTTCAGGGGTGACCCAAAGGTGGTGATCTTATCCTAGGACATAGAAGAGTAATTAACACACGACTATATAAAATAACACAATCACCGCAATAACACACTCTTGAAGCTCCCCTGCAAAGCAGGTGGACAGCAGCAGGTTATCATTTCCCTGTATTTGTCTAAAAGAACTAAAGCTCTGACAGTTAAAAATATACAATTTCATTCATGGGACAGATAGAGCAGCGCAATTAAGAATAAGAACTCTGTAGCAAACGAACACCATTTGAGCTTTATGGTGAGTGTGTGGGTGTCACTTACACAATCTCCCATCACAAAGAAGATGCCCCCAATTCTAAGATGCACCATTATTTTATGCATCACCAAGAAGGAAAAAATGCTGCCAATTAAACTGTGACACAACGCCTTAATGATTAAAGAGAGAAAAAGAGGACTGCTGCCAAACTGTCTAAATTTAATCCTGGCTCTGCCATTGTGGAGGTATGGCCTTGGGCAATTTATTAAACTTCTTTGCCTCTGTTTTCAACTTGGGGTGAATCCCAGTACCTATCTCATAGGGTTGTGTAAGCATCAAATGAGATAACATAGGCAACATATGCATAGAACCGTGCTTGGGCAGGGGTAGATGCTTAAAGGTCAGCCATTGTTATATTCATGCAATGCTGTCTTTTGTATTCATCTTAATTGTATTTTTCCTGTCTGATTGTTAAAGGGCAGGGGACCCAGTATCTTTTGTTTTGAGCAGGTCACACACTTCCCTAGGATTAGCTCCTGTCTAGAAAATTGTCAGACCAATAAAACCTCATATACCTTTTAAGGTCCAGTATTTGGCTATTTTCATTTGTTTTGTTTTGTTTTTCACCTTTTAACCACAGAAACCCCTTTCTTATCTGTAACCACTCAAGTATTAACAAAAATTTTTCCTCCCCTTATATCAGGACTTCATATTTCACATACATTATTTCATCTGCATTATCAAAGAAGGGGGCTGAGAATCGGAGTTGATCACCAACTCGCCCTAAGTCATACAACATAGAAAGTGTGGAGAGAGATCCAAGCCCAGAATAGCCATATTCCAAAACCTCTCCACTTAGCTACCTTCCCCTATTCTCCCCCAGCTGTGCTTTAGATAGTTTTAGGAACTCGTCTACTGGTTCTGATGAAACATGTCTCTAGAGTACAATATTTAAGTAGATTAAAGGATGAAGCAGTCCAAATACAAATAATGCATGTGATAGCTTTTGAATAAAAATACAAAATCAGCTACCCCATACAGCCATGATCTCTGATGACTAGGATTTAGGCTTTTACAGGGCTGCCTAACCTTCCGGTCGCTAGCTGTGGTTTCATTCCCAATGCATGACTCCTCCCAAGCCTCCCCGGCCTATCTTCCCTTTATTAGGGAGCTGGAGACCCCAGAACAAGCTTCCTGACAAGCCCACCCCCAGAACACTGCTCCCCACCTCCTGCCAGCATTCCACCATAAGGCTGAGAAATATCTGGTCAGGCGTGATGAGAGGAAACACCTGGCCTCGTTCCCTGAAAGCCAGTCTTACAAAAGGGAGACAAAATCAAACCCAGCTTCCTGATCCCAAATCACAAACAGTGCATAATAGAATTATTTTAATTAAAAAAAACACACAGAGGGGCCGGCCCAGTGGCGCACTGCTACAGTGCGCCGCTTGGGAAGCGCAGCAGCGCTCCCGCCGAGGGTTCGGATCCCACATACAGACCGGCCGCTCACTGGCTGAGCGAGGTGCGGGAGCAACACCGAGGGTTGCGATCCCGTAGCCGGTCCCGGTCCGGTACGGGCGCGACACTGAGGGTTGCGATCCGTTGCCGGTCACGAAAAAAGACAAAAAGGAAAAAAATTTTAAAAAAAAAACAGAAATATGGGGAACTGCACACAATGATCAGGAGCTCAGAGCTACCCATCTTTTCAAACATCCTTGATCCCACATACAGACCGGCCGCTCACTGGCTGAGCGAGGTGCGGGAGCAACACCGAGGGTTGCGATCCCGTAGCCGGTCCCGGTCCGGTACGGGCGCGACACTGAGGGTTGCGATCCGTTGCCGGTCACGAAAAAAGACAAAAAGGAAAAAAATTTTAAAAAAAAAACAGAAATATGGGGAACTGCACACAATGATCAGGAGCTCAGAGCTACCCATCTTTTCAAACATCCTTTCCTTAATACAAAGACACCTGGAAAGAGCTTTTTACAGAATTCGTTCAAATTCCCTTCTCTCCTATCTTTTTTTATTGTTGATGACATCTACCGTAATTACCTGACTACAGAAAAACTCCAAAAAGCCAGGATGAGGCGCTGTATTATTTTGCTTATTACTGTTATTGGCTTCAGCGTGAGTATACACAGGCAACTGTGTTTTTGGCCTGAATTTTATGCTCCATTTTCTCTGGGTATCAGCGATACACCGACAATTGTTCTAGTTCTTTTGTTGTAACTGATGAATACTAAATGATCCGATGCAAGCAGAATGTACCCCTTGAACATCAGAGAAGTGATTTTAAAGGATTTAGCATTCCATTAGAAGGCTGCGAAACCTGTCATCAAGTAATAGGATTTAAATGATAAATGAATTGTCTCATGTCATCCTCTTTGTGAAAATTAGATCTGTTAAAGTCTAAGTTTAGCTTGCCTATACTGAGAAATGCCAGGGGAAATGGGCACGTATACAGTGGAAACATAACATCTAAACATCGAGATCTGTTTTCCCTCCTTTAGTTGGCTTTATTTGTGAAATTTTTCCATCACAGAAAAAATGTGATTTTTCAAACCAAAAGGAGCTATTGTGAAAGTTAGTTCACATTGGACCTGGGATGAATTTTATACTGTAGAAGAACTAGAATATGCCCCAAGGAGAAATACACATTTTCTCCTTGTGCTACACGCATTCTTCTTCAGTCTTCCCTTAAAAAAAAAAATTAAAAGTAAAAAAATACGCTTAGGAAGAAAGGTCTAAAGCTTTGGAAACTATTTTTACTAGTCTTAGAAAATGTCTTTTTATTAATTTCTTTCACATATCCAAGAACAAGCAAAGTAGTCCTAACTATTGAAAAACTAATAAAATTAGCTCTCCCTATGCCTCCAAGACAGAATGTTATCAACCTCCTGAAATGTAAAGCCCAAGATTCTGACATCTGCAAAGTGCAAAGCCCATGGGAGGAAGTGCTCTGTAAGATGAAGAAGGCTTTGAGCTGGACCCTGAAGAATAAACAGAGTTTTCACCTGTGCAGGTGCGACCCATGGCCTCTGAGACACAGAGCAACACCTGATAAAAGAGAAATCAAAAGCACTCTTGGGCAGGAAGTCTCGGGAATGGTTGGGTTGCTGGGAGAGTTGGGACATGGGAAGGGGAAAAACAGGAAGTAAGATGGGAAGACTGGTCACCTCTGGCTAAGAAATTTGGCCTCTAGTCTATAGGCAGTGGAAACCCATCAAAGGTTTCTGAGCAGAGAAGTGACAACATTAAGCAGAACTTTACAACGATTCATTTCTCAGGAAGAAGTGGCAAGGATTGGAGAAGGAGAGAGACTGTAGGTAGACAACTCCCAAAGCAATGAGAAGAATGCAGGCAAACACTGGACTGTGACCTCAGGTTCAGATAGTGAGTAAAGACTAGGTGTTGAATCACTGTTGTATTCTAACGTGGAATCAAATCACTTTAGACTGGAAGAAATTTAGAGATTATTAAGCCAAAAATTCACAATTCTGTGGCAAAATCAGACTGGTGGTGAAGTCTGCATAGATACGTCTAGCTGACAACAGTATACAAACAACCAGAGTATGTTGTGAGAAACGTATCATTCGGCAGTATCGTTGTATGCAAACATCAGAGGGTGTACTTACACAAACCTAGGTAGAGCCTATTACACACTTCCAGCTCCATTACCAGTTTGGGGGACAACTGTCTTATATGTGCTCTACCATTGACCAAAACATCATTATGTGGCACATGACTCATATGTCTGTGTGAGGGTAAATATATATATATATATAAAAACACATATATATAAATATGTATACATATCTATTTATTTTTAGTTTTCTCAATTAGTTACCAAAACTAATTTTAAAATTGGAAGATTTCAGATGAAAAATCCAGATTTCTGGATTCTTGAAATTTGGCATTTATCACATTGGGCTCAAGGCCCTCAATTACCTGCCTGATCCCTAAACCTCTAAGTTTGAGATCCCTTGATTTAGGCTCACCCTTGTCCTTCCATCCCTACCCCAATCTTAAGTTGAAGAAACTAAAACCCAAGGAAGGTAAGTCATTTTCCCAAAGTTTCACTGGCAATTGGTGGCAAAGTCAGAGAGGGACAATGTGATACAATCCCCTTTCTACTCTTTGCAACTTGACATATATAATCTCTGTTCCTCACAAGCCCTAAAAGGTAGACATCATTATCCCCATTTTGTAGAGGAGGAAACGGGTTGAGAGATTAGATAACTTGCCCAAAGCCACACAGCTGGTCAGTGATGGAGTCAGTGTTCCACCCTACATCCACCCAAACCCTTTTCATGACACAATTAGTGTAAGATCCTGGAGCCAGACATACCAGCTTAAAATTTGGGCTGGCCATTGGCTGGCTGTGTGACAGCAGGGATGTCACTCAACCTGTCTGAGTTTCGGCTCTTTGGTCTCTAAACTGAAATGAGCTTGTATCTGACAATTAACACATTTACATACGGTAGCAATTATAGTTCCTATGTACTGAGGGCTCACTGTGCCAGGGATTGTGCTAAGCTTCCTATTCTGCATAATGAAATATCTGCATTTAGATGAAAAACACTAGGATGTAGGAAGGATGCCAAGCCTTAGGTAGTGAAGAACAGTGTAGATTTGTCCTCCGGTCCAGTCTCACCTGTGTGCCTCCGCCACACCCTCCACTGGCCTCATGTGGCTCAACATACCCAGCTGGTGCTCAATAATTGATAGCTCCTTCTACCCTTTCTCTTGTTCCTCACAATTAGGCCACAGGTATTCAGCCCTCTAATACTTCCTCCATTCTAGTTTTTTGAGGAAAATAAGACTGTTTCTCCTCCACTCTCAGTAATTTAGACATATGTTTACAATCAAAGTGTTACAAAGTCAACAAAGTGCACTATGGTTTTTAAACTTTCATTTAAATACTGTTAGCTGAATTGTGTCCCCCACCAAATTTCATGTGCTAATGTCCTAATCCCCAATACCTCCCAACTGTATTTGGAAATAAGCCTTTAAAGAGATGATTAAGTCACAATGAGGTCATCGGGTGGGCACTAATCCAACATGGCCAGTGTTCTTATGAGAAGATGACATTTGGACACTGACAGGTACAAAGGAAAGACATGTGAAGCCACAGGGAGAAGATGACCATCAGCAAGCCAAGGAGAGAAGCCTCTGAAGAAACCAACACTACTAATACCTTGATCTCAGATCTCTAGCCTCCATCACTGTGAGAAAACACATTTCTGTTGTTTAAGCCATCCAGTCTCTGGAGTACCATGGCTATAGCAAACTAATAAAAACCACAGAAAATGCTGATTAAAAAAATTCAAATATTTAAACATAATACTAAATAATAATTCATTTTAAAATTTATTCTTGAAGAATTTTCAGGATTTAAAACCTTTCTGACAATAAGGAAAAGTAGTTCAAAACTTTCATGATTCACTCCTCAGAATAAATTGGAAGGAGATGACCTGTGGAAAAAATCCTACAGTACCTGTTTTATGTTCATCAGAGAAGATGCTCCCATAGAATGCATTTTAGTGCCTGAGAAACGTTACAATGATTGGTAGGAAAAAGGTATTGTGATTAGGACATATTAAATAATCAGAACCGTTTACATCAAAGTAGTTTAGTCCATAAGTAAACAATTTAAAAGGAAAAAAAGTCAAACAGATTTGTCCAATTGAAAAAGAAATGAAATATCTTATACCTGCATCTCAAATGGAAATGCTAATCACAAATCTTAGAACTTCCCTATCCAGCAATCCCACCACTGGGTATATATGCAAAGGAAAGGAAATCAGTATATCAGAGAGCTGTCTGCACTCCCATGTTCATCGCAGCACTATTCACAATAGCGAAGATATGAAATCAACCCAAGTGTCCATCAACAGATGAATGGATATAGAAAATGAGGTATATATACACAATGAAATACAATTCACCCGTTAAAAAAAAATGAAATCCTGCCATTTGCGGTAACACGGATGAGCTTGGAAGACATTATGTTGTGAAGTAAGCCAGGAACAGAAAGTTATCACTCATACATGGAAGCTAAGAAAGTTGATCACATAGAAGTAGAGAGTAGAATGGTGGTTACCAGAGGCTGGGAAGGATAGTGAGATGTTGGTTAATGGATAAAAAATTACTTCCAGATATGGGCCGGCCCGGTGGCGCACTGCGCTAGTGCGCCGCTTGGGAAGCGCGGCGGCGCTCCCGCCGAGGGTTCGGATCCCACATACAGACCGGTTCCTGCTCACTGGCTGAGCGAGGCGCGGGAGCAACACCGAGGGTTGCGATCCCGTTGCCGGTCCTGGTCCGGTACGGGG